>NW_006409487.1:3204-4543 GCF_000296735.1 Chrysochloris asiatica | reverse complement strand
ATACATATCTTATACATGTCATATACACATAAATCTAGGACTGAAAATAGATTACCCTTTCAAATTTTGCCTTGGAATAAACAATTTAACAAGCATAAGATTTAAAGATTGAATACTATAAAACACAAAATTATCTCTGTATGCCAGTATTTTTTCTTACATTTCCTCAGATATTTTACATTAGATTCAGGCCATAGACCTGTGCAATAAAAACAGAAAGGTTCTGTTAATTTATGAATGAAGTTATTTAAAGTGTGTATAAACTCTACATATACTCTGTTTATCATCTGCAGAGTTGGAACCAAACAACTCTGAAATGATATTTGCAACAAAGCAGCCTGAGTTCCAGGCTCATGAGGGTTGGAGGACAACGGACCCAGACCCACTGAAAATCTTGATGTTAATGCCTCACATGTGGCAGGCTATGGGCTTCTCTTGACTCATGTGGTTGCAGAGACCAAAGTCAGGTCAGGTAATAGGCTGATGGCTCATGGGATTGTTGTGTTGTCATTAGGTGACATCAAATTGGTTCCAACTCATAGCACCTTTATGCAGTGTCCCAGTCCTACACCAGCCTCAAAATTGTTGTTATGTTTGAGCCCATTGTTGCTACCATTTTGTCAATACATCTTGTTGGGCATCTTTCTCTTTTTCATTGACCCCTCCACTTTACCAAGCATGATGTGGTTCTGATCACTCATGATAGCATTTCCAAAGAATGGGAGGCAAAATTTCACCACTTTTATTTCTAAGGAGTATTATAACTGTACGTCTTCCAAGAAAGATTTGTTTCTTCTTCTGTCAATCCATGGTACTTTCAATGTTGTTCACCTTCTATTGAGTAACTTTACCTTGGAATTGACACAAATATGTATCACTTCCAATCCGTTGACCATATAGCTGTCTTCCAAATTTAGTGGCATACACTAGGGATCACCTCCAGTACTGCATCAGTTTGCTAAAATATTTTGCAATCTTTTCTGTCAGTTCCTAGAGCCTTGTTTTCTGCCATTGTCTTTTGTGTATCATTGTCTTCTTTTGATAACATAAGTTCTTGATCATGTATAAATGATTAAATATCGATCAGTTCTTTTTGGTGCAGTGACTCTGTGTATTACTTACATCTTTGATTTTTTTTGCTGTTGCTATTGTTGTTTCAAATGTTTTATTGAGAATTATGTGATAGTTTTGGAGCTCTGGTAGCGTAGTGGTTACGAATTGGGCTGTGAACCTTAAGGTCAGCAGTTCGAAACTACCAGCCGCTCCACGGGAGAAAGGTGAGGCTTTCTATTCCCGTAAAGATTTACACCCTCGGAAACCCTGTACAGGGTCGCTATGG
>NW_006409487.1:0-583 GCF_000296735.1 Chrysochloris asiatica | reverse complement strand
ACTCGATGGCACCTGACAACAACAACAACAATCAATTATAGGCAGAAGATGGACTTACAAGCTTTCTATGGTGATATTTCTGGTTATTCCTTTCTCTCCCGCTCAAGTGTCTATTTTATAATGATATGCAAGGGAAACCAAGATTCAAAAGACAGTCAAGCATTTCAACATTATTTCCCCCCTTCTCCCCTTTCCAATCATGTCTCAATCCCTTATCCCAGAGCCATATTGTTCCAAGGTTGTGCATAAATCATTCTTCACTTCTGTCCCACTTAGCCCATGCAAACCTACCTAATTGTTCTCCCATCTGTTTTGTTCTTCCATTCCCCTCCCGCTTCTTATATATTGCCTACTTCCCCAGCACCAAAACTATCATGTGTCTATTTCCTACCCTGTGTTCCACCTTCCCCTCCATCCCCTTACTCCACACTCCACATCCCAGCAACCAGCAAAGAATCCCCCGCCCCTTTAGTATGGATTCTTTTTCTCAGTCTTTTACATTAGTGGTCATATGTAGTATTTCTCCTTTTGTGACTGACTAATTTCACTCAACATAATGTCCTCAAGGTTCATCCATGTTATG
>NW_006409486.1:53242-54121 GCF_000296735.1 Chrysochloris asiatica | reverse complement strand
CCAGTGTAGCTGTTGGACTCAGAGAGGAGAAAATGCTGAGGGGCTCCTGCAAGCCAAGGAGTTCAAGAGATGGGTGTGGAAAGATGTGACAGCAGAGTTCCTAACCCTAGATGGAGTTCCTATTGGCCTACTTATCTATGTTCAGAGAATTCAATCTGAAATAGTTGTGGAGACCCTGAAATAGTTGTGGATTTCTGTGTCTGTTAGGACCAGAGAGCAGCTAGGGGTAGGGTGACTGGTTAAATGCTGGTCTGGTGGCTCTGTGGGTTCTGTAGGTCTGGTACTATGCCTGCCTAAATCCAGGCACCAAAGCATCAAGCAGCACAACCAGCATCCTGCCTCACACTGGCGTGTCTCCCGACCACATGGTTCTGAACTCCTGGAGAGCAGAGTGTGAGCAGAGAGTAGATGAAGGTGGGAGGTGACCACATGTCTGGTCACCAGGGGAGCATGGAGAAAAAAAAGGAAATTACACCTTTCCCATCTAAGGTGTG
This sequence comes from Chrysochloris asiatica, assembly GCF_000296735.1. NCBI lineage: Eukaryota > Metazoa > Chordata > Mammalia > Afrosoricida > Chrysochloridae > Chrysochloris > Chrysochloris asiatica. The sequence goes on along the minus strand of NW_006409486.1, from coordinate 53,627 downwards.
AATCTGTCCTGCCAAACGATCTTCTGTTGCGAAAGCTGCTCCCAAGATGATCTCACAGCATCTGGCCAGCTGTTCACCAGTTTATCTTTTGCGCGCTGCCCCTGCTCAGTTTCTCCTGCCTGCAAACATTTTATCCAGTTCTCGAACCTTTCCTCTGACGTTCAGGGCTCCAGGATTTACATCTGGGTATGTTTCACTGTGTCTCTCGTACCTTTGTAGTAGAGGGTCAGTGTAGTCTGTCTGCATAGTCCACCATCTTGCTGGAAATCCCATAAAAGTTACTTTTTAAGATGACTAGCCAGTAAGGACACAAATTAAGACACTGGAAGAAAAACCTCAACATTCCAAAAGTAAATGAGTCTTGTTGTTGTTGTCAGGTGCCATC
>NW_006409486.1:46500-50227 GCF_000296735.1 Chrysochloris asiatica | reverse complement strand
CTAGGCGGCGTCTCCCCATCGACCTGGTCTCCAGACACCTCTCACCCTGCCACTCCATGGTCTGGGTTTCATTTAACACCTCCACCAGGTCTGCACAGTTCTCGCACATCGTTTAACTGCCGCCCTCCATGATAGAAGCCCTAACAAAACCAAATGAGTCTTGAGAGGACCTTTAATCTGTCAGTTGTTTAGGAAAATTCTAAATTCTTTGCCTTTGGCTGCTGACTTTTGTGGAAGAGAAGAGAGAGAAAAGACCAGTGAGAATTTTATCTAAAGCAGAAGTCACTTGCTTTGCTAGCATTTATTCATATTGCTGACATTTTTGAGACAACTGTGGAAGGTGTCACTTCCCCAGAAAAAAGTGGAACACAGTTCTCAACATACAGATGATCAAATATGGGAAGATAGGGGCTCTTCAAAATTGGGAACAAATGAAGCCCAACATACTGTTTCTTCTTTAAAATAAGTTTCTGCTTCATTACAAATAAACTTTAGTTTAAAGTTTCTTTTTACATTACTATATGACAAGGGCATTTCATAGATGGAGAACCAATTCCTTCTTCTAAACTAGAAGGTGCATCATGTGACAATATTGCCTTTGGAAATTAAACATCTCACAGACAGGAATCTCCGTTGATAAGGACAAATGACTGTTCCCACTCTCAGAGATGAAAGTCTTGCCAAGATTGCTGATGGTGCTGATGTTTCAAAATCCTGGAACTGCTCAGCACTCAAATAGCCCGAAAGGAGCCAAGTATTTGGAACAAATTACTGGAATGAGGGATGCTGAGTTGAAGGTGACGAGGCCCCATTGGGCCTGGTCTGAGGATGGGATGTAAGCTGCTGGAACAAGGGGCCTGCCTAGGACTTAGGACCAGTACTCAGCTCTATGGACTCTTAGTTCAGTGCTCACTCTTCTACACCAAGCTACAGATTTATAGATGATAAATGTACAACCTTCAGCCACACTCTCACCCCCTCCTCAACCACTTATGATCCCTTATCTGAGGGAGAAGGTGTTTACACTCCAATTCTAGCTCCTGTCTGGAGCAGACCTTGCCGAGAGTCAGATTTATCTATCACAGGACTCTGATCGTTTGCCCTGACACATCCTTGATCTGTCATAGCCTTTGAATGCTGTTTATTCATGAACCTAACTGACTGACTTTTTTGACATCTGATAAAACTGGGCACCTATCCTTGTGCTTGCCTGATATTATTGTTTTCTGGAGTCCTGGTGTGGTGCTGTAGGATAAGCACTGGACTGCAAATTCAGTTTGAACCACAAAGCGGGTATTCAAACCCACCAGCTTTTCAGAAATCCTGTACAGGGTTGCTTTGAGTTGGAACTGACTTGATGGCACTAGACAACAACAAATTATTTCCTAGTGATGATGGTTGCAAAGTACCACAAAGTGGGTGGCTTCAAAGAGCAGAAACATTGTCCAGAGTTCTGGAGGCTAGTAGTCCAGATTTGGGGTGCCAGCAGGGTCTTGCTATCTCTGAAGGTTTTAGTGGAAGATTTTCTCTTATCTCTTCCAGCTTCTGGTAGTCCTAGATGTTCTTTGATGCATCTTTAAATGGCTGTCTTTCCTTTCTGTCTCTGTTTCTATGTCTCTTCTCTTTGGGATCGGACCCTGCCATAATCTAATATAACCTTGTGTTAACCTGATAACATCTTCAAAGACCCCATTTCCAAACAAGATTGTATTCACAGGGTTAGAACTACAGCATACCTTTTTTTTAAAACTTTTTATTATGAACTGGGTGAAAGTTTATAGAACAGATGATCAGTTTCACATTCAACAATTCATACACATGTTGTTTTATGTCACTGATTGCAAACCTCTCAGTGTAACATCACTTAACCCTCTTTCTCTTTGTGTTTACTGTTTTTCCATTCCTCATTCTTTCCTAACTCTTCTGTGTTTGGATAAATTCTTCCCTATTGATTTCAAATGATTATTTATGCTAAGGTGGCCACACCTTATTCACGTATTGTTCCCCTTGTATACCTATCGTTTGGCCATAAATTGAGCCACAGAGGAGAGTTCATCTCCAGAACTGAAGTGTGACAAAGAGCCATAGTTTTAGGGATTCTGCAAATCTCTATCAGACCAGTAAGCCTGAGCTCTTTTATGATTCTGAGTTTTGTTCATTTTCTCTCGCTCTGTCCAGGACCTTCTAATGTAATTCCTTTCAGAGCAGCTGGTAGTGGTAGTTGGACACTCTCTAGGTCTTCTTGTTTTAGGATTGTGAAAACTAACATACAAGTGGTCCATTAGTCTATTTGACTGTTTCCATGTGTCTTCAATTCTCATCACTCTTCTTTCCTCCAGACAGGGAGAGACCTATGGCTGTACCTTAGATGGTTGTTCACAAGCTTTAAAGATCCCAGTTACTACTCACCAAAGTGGGATGTAGAACATTGTCTTTGTGGACTATGTTAAGCCAATTGACCTTGGTGTTCCCTGAACCTATGGTCCTGAAACTTCAAGTCAATTGACATCTCATCTGTCTCCTCTCTTGTTGCTTTTTGTTCAGCGTTTCCTCCTTGTTGGCATCCAATCCACTGCTCTAGCCTTTCCTCTGAAATTTAGTTTTTCAGGATTGTCATTCGTATCAGTTTCATTTGGTCTCTTATGTTTTTGTGTTTTCTTTTAATGAAATCTATTTTCTTTGACCATTTTTCTACTGAGTTTTTATTTTATTGGTTTGAGGAATGCTTAATTTGTACTTTGAAAATTAAGTCTTTAAGTTAATATGAGTCCCAAGTATTTTTCTAAGTTTGTCATTTGTCAAAAATGGCACAGTAGAGGTGTCTGAACTCTAACTTCACAAGTGGGGAGGAAGGTCAAGGTCAACAGACCACAGCTGATTCCTATGAGGCTGTGGCCACATGCTTCCACCCTCTAATCTTTTTACCAATTCTGACACAAACTGTTCCTCCTACACTACTCTCTACTTCTCTGCTGGGTTCAATAATATATTGCAATGACCACATAGAACTCACAGGCAATTCTCATGATCATGGAGTTTACTAGAGAAGTAAGATTACAGTTCAGGTTCAGGAACATACAGATACAGTTCTTTGATTAGAACAGCCTCTTCTCAGCTGTGCTCGTGGTAGGCCTCTCTCTGGATCTCAGTTAGTTGTCCTGGCTTTTGCCCTGCTCAGGTGAGTGTTACAAAGCCCATTTAGCTCTACCAATAAATTACCAAAGGTACTCCTCTCCACCAGCAAGCCTTAGTCCCAAAATTTTCAGTTCTAGGCCTGTGGCTCAGGAAACCTAGTTCTACTAAACGTCCTGAAGCACCTGACTTCATTAGCAAGTCTCCTTCCTAAAGACATTTACTCTGAGGCCTGGAAGCTTTCTCACGCTGAGGCCATGAAGCCTAACACAATGTATCCTGTTGGTTTCATACTAATCTTCTGCCACTTTTCTGCTGGTCTCCTGGTTTTGTTGCTGCTATTTCTCTACTGCTTCTTGTTGCCTCTCACCATTTCAGTAAGGTATTGTAACTCTCTCTCTGTTTCCTGGGCTGAGGAGGTTCTCAGCACAGGAATCCTGGGTCCAAAAGATGTGCTTCACTTCTGACCCTTCTTTCTTTCTTTCTTTTTTTTTTTTTCTGCTTATAAAATTTATTGTGCCAAAGATTGCTTTTAATAACAGCTTATCAATATAACATTTTAATAAATTTATATAATAGTTTATTCATAATACTT
>NW_006409486.1:44149-46060 GCF_000296735.1 Chrysochloris asiatica | reverse complement strand
TGACTGGGTGGCCCTTCTTTCTTGATGGCCAATGGATTCCCCTTTCTGCCTCTGGGATGGTTCATTTTAAGCTTAGAGCAATGGCAAAACTAACCAATCCCCATGTTAGGGTTCCATACACCTTATTTACACGGTCACACCCCCATGAGGGTACCATCTACCTTATTTACATTATTAGCCAGCTATCACATTCCCTTGGTGGGCCACAAGCACCTAATTTTTTTTCAATGCTTTATTGTGAATTATGTGGTAGTTTACATGGGAGAACATCAGCTTTACATTCATCCTATCGTATATCGTTTCACTGCCATGGTTATAATCCCCTCCATGCATCATCAAACAACCCCGCAAGCCTGCCCCTCGGTTGTCAGCACGCAGCCCCTCTCCCTCTCTGGGTCTAGAGTTCCCAGCCGCTCCATCTCTCCATGTCATCGTCTCTGCCTCCATGTCTGGTATCAGTGTTTCTCTGGGTAGGGTCCCACACTCCACTCTTCTCCCTTGATGGTCCCAGTGACCTCTGCTTATGGCCTGCAAAGTCAACCACTCTTCTTCTTTTGCTACGAAATGTCTACCTTTACATTTCCAACCCTCACAGTCAGTCCTGATAACAATTATTCAACTGTTGTATCACAAGAGCCCTATCCCCATCTCCTTTCATCAGCCCCACCCAGAGAGATTGGATACTACTCAGTGGAGATTCTACCTTCCTCCATGCCCTCTGGATCTAGGCTCCTTCTTGAAAGCTTGTAAGCCAGTCACTTCTTGCCTTTGTAGCCCTCTATTTTGGGTAGCCAATGTCCAAGTTGCCCATCCCTGTCTACCCTGAAGTACCTTATATTTGAGTATTCTTACCTTCTCATTTGGTGGAAGTTACAAAGCTTATAGCTAGAGGGGCCATCACTGTACTATAAATTTATCTTTTTGCTTCCTGTTTGGTGACTTTTGCAGGGTAACTTTTTACAAAGAGTTTAATCATTATCAAATTTTAATTAATATTTTCCTTAAGGACTTCTTGATTTTATATTATACTTAGAAAGGTCTTTCTCATGATGAGATTATGTAAAAGCATCCCATATATATACTTCTAGTACCTTTAGAAATTAAAAAAAAAAAAAATTTTAATCTTTAATTCATTGCAAATTTACCCTACTATAAGAGGTAAAGTTTAGTTCTAGCTTTTCCCCGCTAGATCACTATTTAGTTCTCCCTGTACATTACTGGACACACTATTCCTCGCTCCCATCCTCATTTTTAATCTAAACAGCTACTTTTAAAAAATATTATAAATTTCTATATGGATTTGGATTTAACTTGAACTTTCTTTTCTGTAACAATCTCTTCATGAACTGATAACCTACTGTTTTAGTTATAATAGCTTTAGAAATTGGTCTGATGCACATGAATCTTCAAGTACACTTTGAAAAACATTTTCCTAGGAACTAGTGCAATACCAACCCTGTGAAGAGTGGGACTATGAGTTGATTATAAAAAGAAAGAGAGGAAGGTTACAGGGATGGCATTTGGTAAAAATGAAGACTTTATGATTTAAATGGAGCCTATCTGTGCAGGGTCACTAAGAGTTGGAACCGACTCCACAGTACTTAACAATAAAAATCTGGTTAAAAAATTTTAGGCAACTCTTACAGCAGCAAGAAATGTTACAAGTAATGAATCATATCCTTCTTTGCTTTACTTTCCAAGTAATTTATACAGACCTGAATCGATAGTTGAGGATTTGGGGGTAGGAGTAGGCTGGGACAGTGTCTACAATGCACTACTGGCATGACTGATAATCCATGTAGTAGAGTACAGACTCTCTTTGTGAATTTATGTTTTACTGTTAACAAAGTTGCTCCATTTTGACATTTTTGGTTGGACTTTTTGTGAATCATTAGTTTTGTTTATTTTTTT
>NW_006409486.1:10077-11562 GCF_000296735.1 Chrysochloris asiatica | reverse complement strand
TCCAGATCTTAATACATTTCATTATAATATTTGACTTTGTCTTCTCAAGCTTTGGAAATTATCTGTTCAACTCTTTGATGTTTTTTTTTAATGTTTTATTGTAAATTATGTGATAGTTTACATGGGAGAACATTAGTTTTACATTCATCCTAATGTATATCATTTCATTGCCATGGTTCTGTTCAGTTCTTTGACATCCTCATTTCTTCCATTTGCTTTAGCATCTCTACTCAGAAGAACAAGTTTCAGAGTCTCTTTTGACATCCATTTTGGTGTTTTCTTCCTGTATGATGTTCTTGAGGTCATCCCACAAATCTAGTTTTCAGTCATTAGTATCTAATGCATAAAATCTATTCTTGAGATGATCTCTAAATTCAGGTGGGGTATGTTCAATGCCATATTTTGGCTCTTGTGGACTTGTTTTAATTTTCTTCAGCTTCAGCTTAAACATGGATATGAGCAATTGATGGTTGGTTCCACAGTCAGCCCCTGATCTTGTTTTGGCTGATGATATGGAGCTTTCCACTGTTTCTTTCCACAGATGTTGCCAGTTTGATTTTGGTGTATTCCATCTGTGAAATCCACGTGTATAATCATCTTTTATGTTGTTTAATAAGTGGATATGCAATGAAGAAGTCATTGGTCTTTCAAATTTCTATTATGAGATATCCATCATCATTTCTATCACCAAGGTCATATTTTCAAACTACTGACCCTTCTTTTGTTTCCAGCCTTCACATTCCAATCACCAGTTATTATCAATACATCTTGGTTTCATGTTTGATTAATTTCAGACTGAAGAATTTGGTAGAATTCTTCAATTTCTTCATCACTGAAATATTGAAAGCAAAATGACACACAAAAAAAGTTGAGCCAAAGTCTTTGCTCCATTCATGTCATCATGGTCAACTTTACTTAGTGGAGGCAGCTCTTCCCCAGTCGTATTTTGAATGTGCCTCCCAACATCTTCTGGCACTATATCTGACAGTATTCTGGTATTATCCACTAGGTTTCAATATTCAGTATTCTGTTGCTATCTAAATTCTTTTGCTGGATTCATAAGGTTTTCAGTGTAGTCCTGGTGTGGCAATGTGGACCGTAAGGTTAGTGGTTCAAGCTCACCAGCTGATCCTCAGAAATCCTATACAAGGTCGCTATGGGTCAGAACTGACTCTTTGGAACTTAACTACAACAACATGCAAAGGTTTTCGGTGACAAAACATGCCAAGAAATTTGGAAGACATCTACCTGGCTAACCTCGTCAACAAATGTGGAAGAGGTCCATATTGGTGCCCATTATAAAGATAGGTGACCAACAGAATGAGGAAATCACTGGACAATATCAATATCACATGCATATGAAATTTTGCTAAATATAGTTCAAAAATAGCTGCAAACAAACGTACATTGACAGAGAACTGGTAGAGTTTCAAGCCTGATTCAGATGAGGACATGGACAAGGGATATCCCTGCTGATGTCAGATG
>NW_006409486.1:8416-9047 GCF_000296735.1 Chrysochloris asiatica | reverse complement strand
TTGTGCATAGGGTCGCTATGAGACAATACTGACTCAATCACACCTAACAACTACCACAAAACATTTGGAATTGGTCTGCCTCTCTTTTTTCCTAGCCTTTCTTAGTGGAAGCTTAGCTTTCTTAGTGGAAGATCTGTCCACCATTGGTGACCCTGCAGGCATTCAAAATACCAGTGGCATAGCTTCTAGCATCACATCAACACACACGTCACTACAGTGCAATAAACTGATAAATGAGTGGTGGATTTTAGCACATTGTTATTGTTGTATGTCATTGAGTCCCTTCATACTCATAGTGACCCTGTATAGGATTTCCAAGGAGCGGCTGGTGAGTTTGATCCACCAACCTTGTGGTCCAGTGCTTTATCCCACACCACCACACTGAAACTTGAAAAAGAGGGGTAGGAAGTTGAATGAATGATTGGAAAAGGAAGAACTGTTCACTACAGAAGGTGTTTACTGACACCTCTTAGTTGCAGTAATACCTTTACAGGTAACAAGTCGTGCTGGCTGATACTAATATAGCTATCAGCCTTTTTTGGTAAATGTTTGTCTGATAAATGTCTTTTGTAATTTTGCTTTTGGCCTTTCAGTGTCTTTATGTTCTTATAAAACATATCTGTCATCTTAA
>NW_006409486.1:6328-7841 GCF_000296735.1 Chrysochloris asiatica | reverse complement strand
TGGTGGTTATGTGCCGTGGAGTCAGTTCCGACTCACAGTGACCCTGTGCAGGGTTTCTGAGGCTGTGAATTTTTACGGAAACAGCTGGTAGTTTCAAACTGCTGACCCTGAGGTTAGCAGCCCAATTTGTAACCACTACACTACCAGAGCTCCTTCAGAAACTGTATACGAGGTCGCTATGAGTCAGTACAGACTCAACAGCACTTAACAACAACAACAGTAGATCAATGGGTTAGGCTTTCCTCAGGAACGAATAGCTGAATCTTAGACAATTTAGCACATGAATTCATCACTTACTTTTTTCTACTAAAAATATGAAAAATATGGAGTCCTGGAATGGCACTGTAGAGTAAGTACTGGACAACAAGGTCAGTTTGAACCAAAAGGTCTGTGGTTCAAATCCACCAGTTGCACCTCAGAAACCCTATACAGGGTCACTAATAGTTGGAACTGACTCCACAACATTTAACAACAATAATATAGTAAAAATTGCAGTGTACTTAGCAACTGTTCTTTAATTGTGAACATTTGTAATACAAAACAATAAACAACATAGAATACTTGGGGCAGGTTTGTATTTTACTTTGTTGTTGTTGTTAAGTGCTGCCCCATAGTGACCCTGTTATGGAAAGGCACTTAACAACAACTAGCAAACTTAAAATCTTATCAGTCATGTCAGTTGGATCTCTTTGAATTTCAAGTGACAGAAAATGCAACCCAAACTGACTTAAGTGAAAAAGGAAAGCTTTGGTTCATGTGACTGAAAGTCTGGTGGTAATGCTGGGTTTAAAAGTGGTTCAGGGCAGGTCCTCAATGTGCCACTCAGTTTCTACTTTTAACTTGAGTCTGCTGTGCTTCAGGCTAGTATAAATTTCAACCACATGCTTCTCAGAGTCAAAAGAAAAGGGAAACAACTCCACACAGTAAATTCTTTCAGGCTCAAGTCCCACCTGAGAGAGTCAGATGTTATTTCTTAGAAGTCCAGCAAAAGCTTTATTTCATCACATTGACTCCGTTTGGATAACCTGAGCTAGAATCAGTGGTTTTCAAGTTAAAAAAAAATTTGACCCTTTTTTGCTAATGAACTCTTACATGGAACCCCGGTGAATATGTGACTAAGAAATAATTAATGCGTGTTTCCAGCCTCTTCTCCTTCCTTTGATTAGCCTGATTTAAAAGATATATTTTGCTACGTATCTTGTCCAACTCAAGAGTTTATTTTCACCAAAATAGACCTTGGATTTTTGTGATACAGAGCTAGGACTTGTTTTTAAGTGCTGTCGAGTTAGTTCTGACTTACAGCAATTCTGTATGGTGTTTCTGAGGAGCAGCTGAGTTTGAACTGCCAATCTTGATTGAGTGCTTATCCTACAGCGCTACACCAGGACTTCAGGGCCATGACTTGTTGTTGTTGTTGTTAGGTGCCATCAAGTCGGTACCGACTCATAGCAACCTTATGCACAGCAGAACGAAACACTGCCTGATCCTGGCCCAACCTCACTACTACTGCCAC
>NW_006409486.1:3944-4451 GCF_000296735.1 Chrysochloris asiatica | reverse complement strand
TCTGTTTAGCTCTTGGACCTCCTCATTTCTTCCATTTGCTTTAGCATCTCTATGCTGGAGAGCAAGTTTCAGTGTCTCTTCTGACATTCATTTGGCCTTTCTTTCTTTGTTGTCTTCTTAATGACTTTTTGCTTTCTTCATGCATGACGTTCTTGATGTCATCCTGCAACTCTTCTGGTCTTTGGTCTTTAGTGTTTAATGTATCAAATATGTTCTTCAGATGATCTCTAAATCATGTGGGATATATTCAAGGTCATATTTTGGCTCTCATGGACTTGTTTTCATTTTCTTCAGCTTCAGTTTGTCTTTGCATAAGAGTAATTGATGGTTTGTTCCACAGTCTGCCTCTGGCCTTGTTTTGACTGATGATATGGTGCTTTTCCAATGTCTCTTTCCACAGATGTAGTCAATTTGATTTCTATGTATTCCATCTGGTGAGGTCCATGTTTATAGTCGTCTCTTATGCTGTCGAAAGAAGGCATTTGAAATGAACAAATCATTGCTTTT
>NW_006409486.1:0-1450 GCF_000296735.1 Chrysochloris asiatica | reverse complement strand
GGCACACAACCATCACTACCACCTCTGGTACAAATTTAAAGAGGCATTAAAAAATTCAGTAATCAAGAAAAATGATTTCTTAATGCAATATCTGCAATTAATGCAAAAATACCCTGAGGAACAAAATCAGAATTTTAAATAGAGTCTCTGCTAGTGTTGTATTAAGTCATATTGGAGCCTAAGACAATAGGAAAATATGTGCACCCTATGTATATGATTTTTATGTATTTATTTTAATGATTTATTTTTTCCAGAGCATTAAAGTACATGGTAAAATACTGAGAAGTTTTATAGTATCCCCAAAGTCCCTTGCCATTGATTATACAAATCCAACTCTGTACTAAAACTCAAAACATTATTTTAATTTAAATATTTTATTTATCCCCAATCCAGAATTTATTATAATTGTATTTTGTTTATTTTAGTGGAAGTAAACCCATTAATGATTTTATAAAAGCCATTAACCATTAAAAATATATTTGTTGTTAAATGTCTTTGAGTCAGTTCTGATTTGTAGTTCCTCTGCACCACTGACCTTGTGGTAGCAGGCTAGTGCTCATCCTATGGCATAATAGGACTCCATATATGTTTATATTGTTAAGTGCCGTTGAGTTGGGTCTGACTCATAGCGACTCTGTACAGGGTTTCTAAGGAGCAGCCTGGTGTGTTTGAACTGCTAACCTTGTGGTTATCCAGTGCTTATCCTACAGCACCACACCAGGACTCCATATACATTGTTGTTGTTGTTATTAAGTGCCATTGAGTCATTTCTGACTTATAGCAACCCTGTATAGGGTTTCCAAGGAGCTGCTGGTGAATTTGAACCATCAACTTTATGGTTTAAATCAACCTTATGGTCCAGTGCTTATCCTACAGCGCCACAGCAGGGGTCCATATATGTTGTTGTTATTGTTGTCAAGTACCATTGCATTAGTTTTGACTCATGGCAACCCTATATAGGGTTTTCAGGGAGCGGCTGGTGAGTTTGAACTGCCAAAGTTGTGGTTCAAACTGACTTTATGGTATAATGCTTTATCCCACAGTGCTATACCAGGACTCCTGGTGTTGTTAGATAACCATCATATTAGTTCTGACTTATAGCAACACTATGCACAATAGAATGAAACACTGTCTGGTCCTGTGTCTTCCTCAGAACTGTTATGTTTGAGGTCATTGCTGCTGCCACAGTGTCAGTCTATCTTTTGGGGAGTCTTTCTTTTTTTCGCTGACCCTCCACTCATCCAAGCATGATGTCCTTCTCCAGAGACTGGTACCTCTTCTCTGGAAAAGAGAAATCTCACCATTCTTGCTTCTAAGGAGCATTCTGGCTGTATTTTTCCAACACAGATTTGTTTGTTCTTTTGGCAGTCCATGGCTCTTTCAGTATTCTTCTCCAACAGCATAATTCAAATGCATTGATTCTTCTATAGTCTTTATTATTCATTGTCCA
>NW_006409485.1:54028-54597 GCF_000296735.1 Chrysochloris asiatica | reverse complement strand
TCTTCTCGAGCTGATCTTTGAAATTTTCTGTTCAGCTCTTGGACCTCTTCAATTCTTATATTTGCTTTAGCTTCTGTATGCTGGAGAGCAAGTTTCAGAGTCTCCTCTGACATTTATTTTGACCTTTTCCTTCTTTCTAGTCTTCTTAATGACTTTTTGCTCTCTTCATGTATGATGTTCTTGATGTCATCTTAGGCATTAGTTAGCTGAAATGGACTGGTATTGACCATTTTGAATCTGACAATCACATGGTTTACTATGCCGAGAATGACAAGTGAAGAGGAATGGTGTTGCAGAGGGGGCAGTCACTGTAGAAGGATAGCATGTTTGGTAAGGTGGAGGGTCAGAGAAATAAAGGAAGACTCCCAGCGAGATGGATTGGCAGGGTGGCAGAATTAATGGGCTCAAGCATGGCAACAATTGTGAGGTTGGCCCAGGACCAGGCAGGATTTTGTTCTGTTGTGCATAGGGTCTCTATGAGTTGGTGTCAACTCAATGGCACCTAACAACAACAGCAACTGACTTCTTCATGCTGAAATTGATCAAACATGCAATCAAGATGCATTGAT
>NW_006409485.1:49014-50008 GCF_000296735.1 Chrysochloris asiatica | reverse complement strand
AACCATTTCAAAAGGTAACATCTGATCAAGAACCAATGATGTTGAAAAGAAGTAAAATCTGCACTGAAGATATTGACAAAACACAAGATTTCAAGAACGATGGGATCTAAATTGAAATGTTTCAACAAGCTGATGCAGTGCTGGAGGCACTCTCTCTTCTATGCCAAAATATTTAAAAGATGCCTATCTGGCTAACGGATTGGGTGTGGTCCACATTTGTGCCCATTCCAAAGACAGGAGACCCAACAGAATGCAGGAATCATTGAAAATTATCACTAACATCGCATGTAAGCAAAATTTTGCTGAAGATAATTCAAAAGTTGAAGGTGTACATTGATAGGAAGCTGCCAGAAATTCAAGTCAAATTCAGAAGAGGACATGGAACAAGGAATATTATTACTGTGTCAGATGGATCTTGGCTGAAAGGACAGAATAACAGAAAGGTGTTCACATGTGCTTTATTGACTGTGCAAAGGCATTCAACTGTGTGGATGATAACAAATTGAATAACATTGGGAAGAATAGGTGATCCAGAACACTTAATTGCGCTCATGGGTAACCTGTATATAGACCAAGTCATTTAAACAGAGCTTTGGGATACGGAATGGTTTAAAATCAGGAAAAGTGTGCACTAGGGTTGCAACCTTTCCCCATACTTATTCAATCTGTGTGCTGAACAAATATTCTGACAACCAAGATTACATGAAGAAAATCTTGACTTCAGGTTTGGAGGGAGAGTCATTAACAACCTAAGATATACAGATGACAAAACCTTGCTTGTTGGAGGGGAAAAGGACTTGAAGTACTTACTGATGGAGATCAAAGACTAGAGCCTTCAGTATAGGTTACACATCAATGTAAAGAAAAAAATCCTCACAACTGGACCAATAAATGTTGTTGCTGTTAAGTGCTGTCAAGACAGTTACAACTAATAGCAACCCTCTATATATGACTGCAAAGCCATTTGACAGCAAGGTCGGCAGTTCAAGCTCAC
>NW_006409485.1:41472-47799 GCF_000296735.1 Chrysochloris asiatica | reverse complement strand
GAAGACTCCCAAGGAGATGGATTGGCAGCATCGATGGACTCAAGCGTGGAAACAGTAGTGAGGTTGGCCCAGGATCGGGCAGTGTTTTGTTCTGCTGTGTATAAGATCGCAATGGGTCAGTACCAACTCAATGGCACCTAACAACAACAACATAGGCTTTCAAGAAGTGCCTGGTGGATCTGAACTCCCGACCTTGTGTTGAGCAGTTCAATGCTTATCTGACAGTGCCACATTGGACTAATAATTAACATCATGATACATCGAGATAAGATTGAAGTTGTTTTCATTTTGCTTGGACTCACAATCAGTGCTTATGAAGCAACAGTCAAGAATTCAAATGACGTATTGTATTAGGCAAATCTGCTGCACAAGATCTCTTTAAAATGTTTGAGAACAAGGATGTCATTTTGAGAACTAAGGTGAGACTGACACAAGCCATGGTATTTTCAATTTCCTCATACACCTGGGAGAATGGTGGTTCTGTAGGATAAGCCTTAAGAATCACAGTTGAAACCCACCAGTAGCTCCTTGAGAGAGAAAGATAAGGCTTTCTTCACCACCAACCCCCCCAAAGATTTACAGTCTTGGAAACACTATACAGGGTCATTGTGAGTCAGAACCAACTTGATGGCACTTAACAACAACAACCTATACATGTAAAAGTTGGGTAATGAATAAGCAAGCCCATAGAAGAATCAAAACATTTGAATTATGGTGTTGGAAAAGAATATTGGTAGTACCATGAAGTGCTAGAAGAACAAATAAATCTTATCTTGAAAAAAGTACAGCCAGAATACTCCTTAGAAATGAAAATGGTAAGCTTTCAACTCGCATATTTTGGGAATGTGATACACGTTGGGCAGGAGGGCTCAGTCCCTAAAGAAGCACTATCATGTTTGGAAAAGTCAGAAAAAGAGGAAATCCTCAAGTAGCTGATTGGCACAGTGGCAGTGACAGTGGGCTCAACCTTACAACAATTCTGGAGATAGCACAGGACCAGGTAACATTTCATTTCTGACCACTTTCTGTTCTCCTAGTTCATACTTTGCACATTCCATAGTCTGATTATTAATGGATGTTTGCAGCCGTTTCTTCCATTTTGAATTGTGCCCCATCAACAAATGAAGATCCCAAGAGCTTTACTGTATTTGTGTCAGCACAGTCAACTCTGCTTTGTGGAGGCAGCTTCTTCCAGTCACAATTTGATTGCCTTCCAACCTGAGGGACTCATCTTCTGGCACTATATATGACAACATTCTGGTGCTCTTCATCATGTTTCAATAGTCAATATTCTGGTGCAATTTGACAGTGCTCTACTATTATTCATAAGGTTTCTAGTGGCTAAACATTCAGACCTTCTTTCTAGTCTGTCTTAATCTGGAGGATCAGCTGAAATTGGTCCACCATAAGTGACCCTGCTGGTATTTAAAATACCAGTGGCATGTCTTCTAGCATCACAGTAAAACGCAAGCCACCACAGTATGACGAACTGACAGACAAGTGGTGATTTGCAAAACTAGTTATCAAATTTAGAGCTTCTGGTCCTTTGCCTAGCTTTCTCATTATCCTTCTTCAAAAGGGTGGTTTGAACAGTGATCAGACACAAACAGCTTTTTAAAAATTGTGGGAGGCCATTCCCCATTCTAATCAACCGACTACACAACAATTTGAAATAGCCTCAGTCATTCCTTATCACATTCCCATCTAGCTTCCATTTTAAAATTTGCTGTTGTTAAGTGCCGTGGAGTCCTTGTTCAGCAACTCTGTATAGGGTTTCGAAGGAGAGGCTGGTGCATTTGAACCGCTGACCTTGTGGTTCAAACCAACCTTGCAATCCAGTGCATTTTTATAGCACTAGTCACTACCTTTCTCTATATCACTACCACATTAGGAGTTAAGGTCTGCCACAGCAGGGCCATCTCTTGCCTGTATTATCTGGCATATAATAGCTTCTCAATAAATACCGAATGATGATTAGAAAAATAGACTTTAATAAAATTATCCATGCTTACAACAGGCTTGGTTAATGAATAGCTTCTAGGGCAACTTTTAAAGCTACTTGTTTGAGGTGACTTGTAGGTGTCGCATGCTAAATAGAAGTGCTAAAATTGCTCGGGCAACAAAATGTGAGGCTTTTAAATCCCATTCTCATGCTGTAATCTCCCAGTCTTGCTCTGTCTTGCTCCTCAAAGGGACACGTTGTATAAACAGCATCGAGTGTTAACTTGTTAAATCAGTTACACCCAAAAGCGTTGAGATTATTTAACAATGCAATAATATGAAGTCATATCAAGAATTCCAAGAAGACGCAGTTTTCAAAGACTCCAGTTCAATACCAGGGAGCTATTGTTTATTAAATGGCTTTTGAAAAACGAACTCAGCAACTAATCTTTTTCATGGTAATCCATTGTGCTTGCTTTTATAATTTAGAATTCTTTGTTTTAGATACGTTCCACAATCACCTTATTCATCTCATTTTTTAGAAGAAATGCATAAAAGCCAATGTTGCTAAATTTAATTTAAATTATGTTTTAATTCCTGTTGCTCATCTATGTGGAGGAAGAAGCACATGGTTGCCAAACATCTTTGGTTTGAACAACAATTGGTTCCATTTGCCACCATTAGAAATGTTTAAGAATATTCTCATGGGATTATAAAATCCAAGAGGACAGAAACTTCATGAGTTTTCTTCACTGGAACAGTGCAAAACATAGAGAAGGGACCCAGTAACTGTTTGCTGAATGTATAAGGAAGCTTAGAGAAACGAAGAATTGAAGTCTTCCCATGATTCATTCACAAAACTGGACCTCCAACTCACAGCCTAGTCCCAGAGCAGATCTATGTGACTTTCACATCCATGGTTACAGAAACATTCCATGTGATCCCACATATTTAGCTGGGTTTCCTACTCAAGCAAAAGTGCTTTCTGAGAGCTTCATTCTGTAGAGCACTGAACATTATGTAAAGCACTGAACAAAGTAGGCAATAGTAGACACTAGAGAAACAAGGGGGAAATTTATAACGCGTGCAGCAGCATAATTTAGCAAGGATTATCAGATTAAGACAAAGAAGAGCAAAGTGTTAGCATTCTCATCCACTTAAAAAGTGTGTAAGCTTCACATCCTCACTCTAGGCTTCCTTCAAAAAGTAGGGGGCTTTTTAGATCATAGGCTTTCTCATCTAAAACTTTCCATTCTGTGGTTTATAGAGTGTGCCCAAAAGGTGAGCCCATCTCCTGCCAGTCTTCAGGATGCCCGCAGAAAGGGCTGGAATGCTGTTTCACTTTCCTCTGGCCAGGGACAGAGTCATGCCTACCCACTTGGGAAGACAGAGAGATAATTGCTTAATATCCTTTTTGCATCTCGTAGGGAAAAGGCTGCATCTTTTGGCCTCACTAGGTAGTAAGGAAGACTGGAGAAGAATTGATGCATTGAATTATAGTATTAGTGAAGAATATTGAAATTACTACGGACTGCCAGAAGAAAAATCAAATATGTCTTGGAAGAAGTACAGCCAGAATACTTCTTCGAAGCAAGGATAAAAAACATAGTTGTAATTTCTTTAAATGTAATATTTCTTAGATTATATAAATACCACCAACAAAATTGTTTTATAAAATCTTTCTATATTGAATTACAACAATATTAATTGCAACATTGTTAGTAACTGAGGGAAGTGTTTTTTGTTTTTATTTTTATTTTTCTTCTTTCCCTTTAATGTCTACTTCATTCTCAAAAACAAGTTGTTGGTAGAGGTTTACAAAGACTTTTACAATATTGCAACTAAAACACCAGCACATTTGACAAAATCAGCAATAAACATAACAGTACATGCTTGTAGCACATGCAGATGAAACTACATGTCTTGAAGCATCATTATTGGGTAGTAATGACACCTCAAATCAGAACATATTTGCAGGCTCAAAAAGGAAACTAATATACAGTTTTAGCCTGGTAGGGAAGCTAGACTTAGGAAAAATATTTTTGCGATTATAACTAACTACAGGAATATTTTTAGAAGAAATAATAACTTTCTGCTGAATCATGGCCCCAAAATTTTATAGACAGTCATTTTGGTGTCACCTCATCTGACAGTGTCACGCAGAGTGTTCTTCACCCCCTACCAAGGCCCTTTAGGGGTGCGACTGTAACCATGAGTGATTCTCTCAAGTCATTTATACTCACTTGTGCAGTGCCTTGTCCTTTCATAGCAAAAGACTCACAAAGAGCTGTTTTCATTTTAAATACCTCAAAATTAAAATTTGAAGTTAGGATATTTCTTATTGAATTTGGAAAGATTTATACTAGATAGGAAACAATGGAGGTGAGTTTTAAAAAAATATATTATAAAACCAGTTTTAAAACTGTTGGTCTTGTAATCATGATTTTTATGTTTTGCAAAATTATCTTAATTCCAAATAAACTTTCCCATAAACCACAGGAATTTTTTGGAAATTTCATTTGCACATCCAAACTGTATACTCCAGGCTTCTTCTGACACCAGTGAAGAACACAGTCAACTTAGGTCAGGTCACTTGCTTCATCTTAAGGTTCAAAAAATATGATCCTCATAACTCTAATGTACAAGGACCAACAATTTGTTTTCTTTTGTGGATTGAGATGCTGATTTATCTGGTCCAGATGTGCCCTACTGAGCCCAAAATTAAAAAAATAAAAGCAGCCAACCCCAAACTCATATGAAAACACTCAGGAGATAAAAAACAAAGTCTTTAGGTTGTGGAAAATTTGCTTTTTATGGTGTTTTTTTTTTTTTTTTTTTTTTTTTTTAAATAAGCTATTCTTTCTGTATTCCTCTGAGTTCCTTTTGGAATGATTGAACGTTTTTATTATGTGAACCTTTTGTTCCAGCTAAAGTCCCTGACTTTATCTTATTTTATTTTATGCATTACCAATAATGCATAAAATGTCTGCTTTATGTCAAGCAAGGAAACTTAGTGGCACGGTAGTTAAGTATTCCACTGCTAACTGAAAGGTTGGTGGTTTGAACGAAACTAGAGGCTCCTTGTTCATCATCCAGAGCCACCACTCTCCCCCATAAAGATTATAGTTATGAAAACTCTATGGGTTCATTCTACTCTGCCATATGGGATCCCTGTGAGTCAAAATAGATTAGATGGTTCTTAATAACAGCATATTCCTAGCATGTCCTAAGTGCTTTAAACACATTCACTCATTAATTTTGTAACAACCTTTCAATGAGTATTTATTAGCTCATTTTAAAGTTAAAAGAATCATTACACAGAATGCTGAAGAAATTTATAAACACCTCATAGATTCTGAGTTCCTGGAGCTGAGATTTGAATGTCTAACTCTCAAGCAGCCTCCGCATAGCTAAGCAATCTCTCTGAGTTCACATCACAGTTGTTAATCACTGGGCAGGCACCATGGCTTGACCAGTAGAGCTGAGTATCCCGAGTACTTTATCTGAATCTTGGAAATTGTAAAGTGCTAACATATTCAGACTGCTTGTTGACATTGGCACAGTAATTGACATAGTTCTGTACTGCCCAAATTGCACTGGTGGTTTTCTCTATTTGATAAGATTCTATGCCAGCTTTCTAGTGCATAAATTCTGGCTTTACCCATTCAAGGAGCCAGGGGGGAGACTCAGAGACCCAAGAGGCTTAAGAATAGGGAGCTTAAAGGCAGCAGAACTTAGTTCTGGAAGAAGCATTATTAAAGTCACTATGGATTGGTCCATATGCATAGAGGAGAGTATAAGATACCTAACAGAAAACAAATGGGCTCCTAGAAGATGTGTGTGTATGCAGGCATTGGATGGGATGGAGGTTGCTTCTTCCTGAATCATTTCCAAACCTCCTTTTCTCTTACTACATGTAAGTCCTCCTCAAGCCAATCATCCTTGCATTCTATCATTAGCGAACCATCTTGGGGAAGTTAAAAGCCTCCAAAGGAGACTTGGGAAAGTTAAAAGCCTCAAAAGATTATATATACTGGAGAGAACAAACAAGATGGCAGATCCGGTGGACGTATAGCAGAGAGCTCCTCCAACAACAACACAGAATACCCGAACAAGCAGGCTCAGGGGAGGGTCCCAGAACCCCGAACCACATATAAAGGAATACTTAGAAGGTTGGAAGGCTTACAGCTGGGGGAATTTGTGGCAGAAGAAAGAAATCTATTGCTTTCTAGTCCAGGATGCTCGGCTGCTCCAGGAGGCGCCATCTTGGGTGAGACCATGTGGGGGAAGGATCAGAGCGGCCACAGACGCCTGGCAGAACGGCTGAGATAAAGGTGTGGACATTCTTCTCTTTTGGTAGCTGTTCAGTGGTCCCTTGCTGTCTGA
>NW_006409485.1:37664-38561 GCF_000296735.1 Chrysochloris asiatica | reverse complement strand
GCTTTAATGCTGGAAGCTACGTCACCAGTACTGCAATATAAGCAGGGTCACCCATGGTGGACAGATTCCAGTGGGACTTCCTGATTAAGAAAGACTAAGAAGAAGAATCTGGTGATTTAATTCTGGGGGGAAAATGGCTAGTGAAAACTTTATGCATAGCAACAGAACATTGTCTTATATAGTACCGTTAGATGAGTCCTTCAGAAGAGCTGTCGCCTCAAAGTACAGTTGACCTTAATAAAGTGGATGGAGTAAAGCTTTTGCTGACTTTCATTTGCTTACTGGAAACAACTAAAAATAATAAGAAACAGCTGCATATAGCCAGTCATAATTAGAAATATGAGTCTAGAAAAATTGGAAGTCATCAGAATTGAAATGGAATGCATAAAGAATGTTATCTTGGGCATTGTTGTTATTGTTAAGTGCACTCAAGTTGGTCCCAACTCATGTTGTTGTTGTTATTAGGTGCCATCAAGTTGGTACCAACCCATAGTGACCTTATGCACAGCAGAATGAAACACTGCATGATCCTGGGCCAACCTCACTGCTGTTGGAATGCTTGAGTCCATCGATGCTGTCATTTGGCCAGTCCATCTCGGTGGGGGTCTTCCTCTTTCTCTCTGACCCTCCACCTTACCAAACATGATATCCTTCTCCAGCAACTGGCCCCTACTGACAATACATCCAAAGTATGAGAGAGGAAGTTTGGCAATCCTTGCCTCTAAGAAGAACTCTGGCTGCATTCTTCCAAAACAGATCTATTGGTTCTTTCACTTTCAATATTCTCCTCCAACACCATAACTCAAAAGTATCAATTCTTCTACGGTCTTCCTTATTCACTGTACAGCTTTTCACATGCATATGAGGTTATTGAAAATACCATGGCTTGGGTCAGGC
>NW_006409485.1:2465-3931 GCF_000296735.1 Chrysochloris asiatica | reverse complement strand
TGAGTCGGTTCCGACTCGATGGCACCTGACAACAACAACAAGGTTTTCTGTCATTCCTTCTCCCTAAGACAAAGATGAACTATATCAAGAGTTCACAAGAAAAATATTTCTCTTCAAGACTCTGAATTCTAAAAGAGAGAAAATATGCAACCAGATTACAAAGTGATAGAAACTCTGGTGTTTGGTTCAAAGAAAAAGTGTTTAAATCTCTGAGTGTCTTAACTTTGAGCCTTCATTTCTTCATCTGGAAAGTGAAGATGATACATTCTTCCATGTAGAATCATTTGGAGAATTCAATTCTCTACTGTAGTTGAATTAGTTAGCACACTGTCTGGTAAAGGGCAGATGCTTATTAAGCAGCTTATTAAACCCTGTTCCAATAACTGCTACCTATTTGTAAAATTAGGAAAAGAGACCAGTTGTTAACAGCAACTCATCCTGAACCAATATAAACTATGCTTGTTATTTTCCATAGACTTGTACTGAACACCTTAACGTATGTAAATAACCTTTCCACCCAGTGCCTAATGATAAACAAGCAGGTAGATTATGGTTTTAATATTTTCTCCCCCTCACATGTGCCACAAAGGGGTCATATCCCTGCAAAGTTTCTTTCTTTTTTTTTTTTTTTAGTTCACTCATTCAGCACATATTTATTAAAAGTCTACTCTGTCAGATGCAGTGTTAGGCTTTGGAAATATGGAGGTGAGTGACCCAGATTAAAGTCTTGCTCTCATGAAAGTTCCAATCTAGGTAGTGCAAAGGAATTATTAAAAAATAGTAATAATAAGTCACACAGAATGTATAACTATATACTATGATAAGTGTTCTGAAGGAAAAGTACAAGGATCTGTAAGAAGTGCATGCTACAGGAAGACCCTGTAGAGAGAGATTTTATGTTACTGAAAATGTAAGAAAGAAATGGCACAGGATTTTGAAGAGGCTCAGATTGTCAATCTACATGAACTCTTAATCCTCCAAGTCACCTATTTGTCCCTCCTTTTCTCCACCTAGTAGAGTCCCAACACTATATGCTCTAGGACAAACAAAAGTCTGTTTTGTGTGTGTGTGTGTGTGTTGTTTTTTTTTGTTTTGTTTTGTTTTGCTTTTGCTTCATGAACAAGGAGCTGTGTGGTCACCAGAATTATCATGCAGCTGTTATTTCAGCCCAGTCTTACGGCAACTCCCCAAGGGAAAAAAGCATATGTAGCTTGTGTTGCTGCTGTCTGGGACAATGTTCAGAGCATTCAGTGGCTTGCCTATGAGAAACTCTTTGCAGCAGATGTCCAGTGTAGCCCCAGATGAATGAGCATCAAAAGCTTTCAATATACAAGAAAGGTAAAAAACTACACACACCAAAAAAAAAAACAACTTTGTATCTGACCCAAGCAAGAAAGGTAAAGTAGGTATGAGTTCTATAAATCACATTTAAATATAACGGTCTAGATCTAAAAGGTTAAAAATCA
>NW_006409485.1:0-595 GCF_000296735.1 Chrysochloris asiatica | reverse complement strand
GTTCAAAGTCTATTGCTGATACTACAGCACCACATGAGGACCCTGTAGTCATCTGTTACTGGCTATGGAGTCTCCTGCAAGTTCCTTCACCAACCCCATTCCCTACCTGGCATCTTCTTCAAAATTTGATTCATTCATCATTTATTTTTTACTTATCACCACTATGCCATTGTACCCTTTCTATTCCTCCTTCCATTTTCCATTATTTCTTCTTGACTGTGGTCAACTACAATCACGTCTTTTTTTTTTTTTTTAACCCCAAGGCCCCCTGGAAAATACAGACACTCTATTCCTCTTCTTGTGTAATCAATGTTTTGACCTGCCAGTATCATCATGTTGATTTCAGCCCAGTATCTCAAACTGCTGAAGGAAGTTTGAAGCTTGTTTCTATTCATGATCATATTAGTCATGGTGTCTCTTTCAGGGATGTGCTATCTGATGTAGACTACAGCATACTGTGACAGTTTAGCACTCCAGTTC
The DNA here is from genome assembly GCF_000296735.1 of Chrysochloris asiatica. Classification (NCBI taxonomy): domain Eukaryota; kingdom Metazoa; phylum Chordata; class Mammalia; order Afrosoricida; family Chrysochloridae; genus Chrysochloris; species Chrysochloris asiatica. Next base: position 115 of record NW_006409485.1, on the reverse strand, counting down.
CAGCATCAGGTAGACATGTGTTCACATTCCCACCTGAGTCACTTACTCCATAAATGCAATATGCTCTTTCTCAAAATGTTTTTGGATTACATGACATCAGTCCTAGTGGCATCGT
>NW_006409484.1:52549-53265 GCF_000296735.1 Chrysochloris asiatica | reverse complement strand
CTTTCTTCTTCGGGTTGAGCTCTGTTCATCCAGTCATTGAAACCAGGTCAAGCGGGTATCATCTGCAAGTGTGGGTGTTCTTGCGTCTGTCTGCCCTCTTCTTATTGTCTGGCCGCTTCGCTATCCACTCTAGTCCTCTGTGGCTATGTCATTGACTCTGAGCCCATGAGTCCCCAGGTCTTGCCTCGCTGCTGGCCAGCCAGGTCTCCACCTGGGTTCACAGTATTCTGCTGAACGATGTAGGGCTTAGCTCGCTACTTCATTGATGTTCTTCAGTCACTTCCCCTTATGGGTGACGTGCATGGTCGCCAATCAGAGCATGTATTTCCATTGCATCTTAGTTTTGGAAGAGGATTTGCACTGAGAGGACCTGACCACTTGCCTTGATGTCTCCTGGGCAGGTAGCCTGCATGTTCTTGTAGTATCAGTCGGACAGCCTTTATTGTTTTGTCCATCCTTTGACTTTTAATCTGTTTTTGTCTCTGTGTGTGAGATGTGTCTCCTGCAGACAGCATATTGAAGGATCTTGTGTTCTTATCCATTCTGCCACCCTCTGTCTCTTAACAGGTGCATTTAATCTGTTTACATGCAGTGTAATTATTGATAGGTATTAATTGCTAACATTATGTTTGTTTGTTTTTTGTGGTGTTGCTGCTTCTTTGTTCTGTGTGTCTTCCTTTGTTGAGTTCATGATTTTTGTGTTCTGTCTTGTGAGT
>NW_006409484.1:41807-46884 GCF_000296735.1 Chrysochloris asiatica | reverse complement strand
AAATTATAAATAAATTATAAAGAGACTGGAGGAACCTGAAAGCATGGCACTCAACCACTCTTCTTGTATAGAAAAGGACTTACCCTCATTGTATAATTTTCAGCCAAGCAGTAGATAGGTATTTAGGGGGAACAACAGTACTAGTGAAGTATGCTCATCATGGAGTGATCAATCATTCAAAATTGAAAAGGCAACATTTACCTAAGGACAAAGTTGAGAAGGGATGGGAAGGTGGGTGGAATGGAAATAGGAACCACAGGGAGGAAGTGGGATAACTGCTGTTGCAAAGAGACATCACAAGCCTTGAGATGAATTAAAGTGCCTGGTTTGTTAAATGTAAAACTGATGATCTTGTCTATGAATCTCCACTCAATTCACAATAAAAACTTTTAAAAAAGAAAGAAAGTGGACCCAGGGTGCAAGAGAAACAGAAAGAGATTTTATTGCCTGCACAAACAAGAAGCAGCACAAGGTCTCATAACCAAAATGATTCAGGATTCCCTGAATTGGGGGCATCTAGGTCTTTCTCTTTAAGACTTCTGGGATTCTGACTTCTTCTTGCTCCTCCCTTCCCTCTAGCACACCTCTGTCCATAAATGGAGGCCTGGTTGTTGAGTAATGCTTCCCAAATATTCTCCAGATGTACCTCTTACTTCTTAAGTGGGTTTGGAAACACAGTGGGTCAGATAATGTGTTCCTTTCCAGATATTTTGGGCCCTGGTGTGGGTTGGAAGGCATTGCTGTATGGACTGAGTATACTCTGGCATCTGGTTCAAGCAGGAAGGGCCCTGTGATTATTCTTTGCATAAGTGTCTTGTGATGGAATGCTGGTGAACAGGGTGCCACTGGTGCTGGCAAGCTGGAAGAGTTGGATAATAAAAGGGTGGGTAGCAGAGCAATATACCAAGTAGGGAGTAATAGAAAAAAATGATAGTGGCCTAAGGGTTTCAGTAGAATTCTTGGACTCTGAAGTCTACACTGAAAGAAGTTTGTGGAAAAGGTGGCCTCAGAATTCAACTTACCTCACTTTTCTTTACAACCTTTCTCTGTCCAGCACTATGAAGGACAGTATACACATATATGTTGATATCTGTGTCTTTCATCCATAGTCCCACAGGTAGCTACTGGAATCATCCCTCCAGTGGTGCACACTCCAAACCTGCATGTACCCTGGAAATGAACTTGGGACCACTTGAGCTGGGAATTCTGAATTATGGTGTGGCCCTGCAGGATAATGCACTGGACCACAAGGTTGGTTTAAACTGTGAGGTTGGCAGTTCAAAGCCACAAGCGGCTCCTCAGAAACCCTTTACAAGACATGGGCACAGTCCTTTGTTCCTCTTCTATGGGGCCAGAAGCAGCCTGAAGAGAGTCAAAGCAGGGTCTTCTAAGGATCTAGGGGATAATGAAAGCCATAGAGCCATCCTCAACTTACTCCAAGATGAACCAAGATAAGGTTCCAGATACACATGAACTGATTTAACTCACCATGATCAAAGATGAGAAAAGATACAAGAGAAATCTTCTTGGGCATACTGATGGGACCTCCTGCTCCTGGCTCCCCTGGGTGGTTGAGCACAGAGGCCATGAATAAGGCCCCCTCTGGCTCTCTGGGGCTGCCAAATTCCTCTTAAAGGCTGCTAGTTGCACTCAGCATATCCTTAGGGGTTCTTTTGAAATTAATCAAGTGATTAAATGATATATTGATTTCTTGGCTGGTCTTTCTCATTTGGAAACAGGACATTATGGAATCCAAAGTATAGAGGGAAGAGCCTTCAGCTAAGGGATCTTTTTTACAGCTCTGCATGTTTCTTGGGATGTAAAACCCATTAAATCACCTCTCTCTCCTTCATGTGTGATTCAGTCATACCCGTGCCTTCTACCTGAGTAATAAAGAACATCTATGCCTCAGGTACTGTCCTACTGCACTTGATTTGGAACTGACGACTGGGAGAGGTTGGAGCTGTCCCAGACTTTATCCCAACACCAGTGTTAGAAAAGTGAAGGGATATTCAAGGCAGATTAAGTAAGTTAAAGAAAATCAGGCCCCCAAACAGTTATTTGAAGCATATTAATATAAAAAGAAATTAAAAAGTGATACATAAAGGTGGTATTAGGTTGTGGTATTATAGATGATTTTCATTTTCTTTTCTCTTTATCTAATATATTTCAAAATTATCTTTTCTCAGCTCCCTACCATTCACTCCCAAAAAACTTTCTTTCCAGGTTTTTTTTTTTTTTTTCTTAAAAAAAAAAATTTTTTATTGTGGTGAAGATATCCTTAACAACAACAAAAAAATACACCATCTCAACAATTTTTACCTGTACAATTCAATAACATTGATTACATTGTCCAAATTATACAACCATTTTCACAGTCTTTCTCCAACTCTCTCTCCCACTATTAACATAAATTCACTGCCTCCCTAAACAAAAAACTTCCCAATTCCCCTCCCTCCTACCCCTAGCAGCCACTAACAATCTGGTTTCTACATATCTTCTTATTTCATTATAAGCGAAATTACACGGTATTTGCCCTTTTGCCTGATTTATTTCACTCAGCATGTTTCGTTATGCATCAGGACTTTGTTTCTCTTTAAAGAAGAGTAATATTTCATTGTATGTTGTAAAATCTAGGAAGTCATAATAGTGTCAGAACCTGTCTAACTTCAAAGGGGATGATGTGAATCAAGGTCAGTGCCAGGTTGATAATTATCAGGTGGAGGTCAGACATTCCTCCACTCTTTAACCCTTTTTATCAATTCTGACACAAGTTGTCCCTCCCATGGTACCCTCTAGTTTTCTTTTGGGTTTTATAATCTACTTCAATGGCCACACAGAACTCCCAGATCTACTAACAGTTAAGTGGTTTATTAAAGAACTCAGGATCAGGATGAGGAAGCATGTAGGCAAAGTCTTTCTTTTTCAGCGTAGGACAGCTCTTAGCTCCCCTACACCATGTAGGTCTCCTCTCAGTCCCTGCAGGACAGGCCCCTCTTGGCCCTGCCACCTGTTGCTGCCAGCTCTGATGCTGGGTCCCTTTCAGGCCAGTCATCGCTAGCTCTGATGCAAGATCTTGTCTGGACCTCTAACTGACTTATGTTACAGATCTTTTAGGAGACTCCTTGCCTTCTCTCTCTCTCTGCGTCTTCTCTCTTCTTGTTCCTTCTGTTTGTTCCTGCTGCTTTTCCTCCTGGTTCTTTCTGTCTGACAAAGCTCCGGTTGGGGTTGGCTGCTTATACAAACAAATTTCTTGTCAGTTTCAAGGCATGGCCTTCCCACCAGGACCATGAGTGGACCAATCCTCTCTCAGTAAGTCATAGACTCTTCATTTGGTAGTCCTGTGGGATAAGCATTGGGCTGCTAACCACAAGATTGGTGGCTCAAACCCACCAGGTGCTGTGCTGGAGAAAGATGAGGCTGTCTGTTCCTGTTAAGGTTTACACTCTCAAAATTCCTAAGGAATAGTTCTACTTTGTCCTGTAGGGTTGCTATGAGTTTGAGTTGACTTGATGGCAGTGGGTTTTGGTGGGGTTTCTTTTCAAATTTTCACATGCACCACGTCTGTATTTCCCCTGGCTGCTCTTCTGGGCCTTTCCAAGTCCTGCCCCAGTGTGAGCTGGTGGCTCACTAGGCCTGATGCACAGATTTTGCTCTTTCATGTTCTATTGCCATTTTCCTATGATGCATCTTGTGTTTCTCTGGTATCATGTCTTCCTCTCCCTTGGTATGCTTTCTCTTTTTGTTCAAACACACCCCTGTTTTACAGTTGAGAACACTAAGGCTTTAGAGAGAGTAGCAACATGCTCAGAGTTACATTGTTATTGAGCCCACACTCTTCACTGCTATGCCAGGCTAGCTGTTTCTTACAACTAGACAGGTGGTTGTGAAAAATACACAAACAAAGGGAAATACAAAGGGAAGATAGAAGCTCACTAATGAAAAAAATGAAAGAGATGAATTGCAAACTGGGTGTAAAGTGCTAAATCTCACCTGGTTAAACAAGTTGTGGTTGGTCAGTGCCATTGAGTCAGTTACGACCCATAATGACCCTGTACAGAGGTTCAAAGGAGTGGCTGATGAGCTTGAACGGCTGACCTGGAGGTACAAACTAACTTTGCAGTCCAGTGCATTAACCCATAGCGCCACATCAGGACTCCAGTTAAACAGTGAAGAGCTAAAAAAAAAAAAAAAGTCACATTAATAAGTTGTTGAAGACATCATAGTTATAGTTGTGTTAGAGACTGTGGAGAAAATAAGAGGAGACTTGAGGGATCCTCAGGAAAAATTTGAAGCCTAAGGTTATAAGAAAAAGTATAAGACTAGGGAAAAAAGGGGTCTAGTATCACGGACTTTGTCTTGGATAGACTCCTCCTCCTGCTTCCTGGTTTAGAATCACTGATAAATCATCAATAGCATCAATTCCTGAAATGGATCTGGGATCTGGTCAAGTGAATATAATTGGGAGAATAAAACTTGTAACATTACAATGAAAAAATGAATTGGAGCTATGACGCAGTAGTCTTACAACTTGCTTGCAAGTTCTTTTGATGTTACTTCCATTGAGAGATGAAATTCTATGTTCCCCTGAAGTGGGTAGGCTTAAAACTAATCTATCAGTTAAATGTACAAAGTATGAATCTAGGAAAATTAGAAATTGTCAAAAATGAAATGGAATGCATAAATATCAGTATCTTAGGCATTAGTGAGCTGAAATTGACTGATATTGACCAATTTGAATCTGACAACCATGTGTTTTACTATGCTGGGAATGACAAATTGAAGAGGAATGGTGTTACATTCATTGTCAAAAAGAACATATCCAGATCAGTCATGGAGTATAACACTGTCTGTGATAGGATAATATTCATGTGCATACAGGGAAGACTAGTTAATACCACAATTATTCAAACTTATACACCAACCATTAATGCCAGTGAAGATGAAATAGAAGAATTCTACCAACTTCTTCAATCTGAAATTGCTCAAACATGCAATCAAGATGTATTGATCATTACTGGTGATTGGAATGCAAAGATTGGGAGTAAAGAGGAAGGATCAGTAGTGGGAAAATATG
>NW_006409484.1:38970-39562 GCF_000296735.1 Chrysochloris asiatica | reverse complement strand
GCGCTAGGAGTTAGTACCGACTTGATGGCACCTAACAACAATAACATCAGTTAAATATGGCATAAAGGACCCTATGTGACTTCTGAGGCTAGGTCATTAAACTCCATGCTTTCTTGTTCTTGGAGATGCCATGTAATAAATCCATGTTGTGAGGAAGGCCAGGCTGTATGGACAGGCCACATGTAAATGCTCCAGGCCACAGTGGTCCCAACTAATCTCAGTCTTTGAGCCATTCCAGCCTAGGCATCATACATACAAGTGGAGAAGCCGCTAGATTACAATATTCCAATTCTCAGTTATTTGAACTACTCTTAGTGATTCAAGTTTTTTCTTTTTTGCTGAGGCCCAAGATACTGTGGCACAAATGTACACTCTCCTTCCTGTGCACTAAATTCCTGGTCTCTATAAACTCATGAACATAATAAATTGTTGTTTTATGTAGTAAATTTGAGGTGGCTTGTTATACAGCAATAGATAACTGGAATGTATGCTATTGATACTTTTTTGGTAAGTCCGTGGGAGAAAGATGAGGCTTTCTGCTCCTGTAAAGATTCACAGCCTTGGAAACTCTGTAAAGGGTTGCTATGAGTCG
>NW_006409484.1:2815-4310 GCF_000296735.1 Chrysochloris asiatica | reverse complement strand
AAGGTCATCAGTTCGAAACTACCAGCTTCTCCGCAGGAGAAAAGTGAGGCTTTCTGCGCCTGTAAAGATTTACAGTCTCAGAAACCCTGTTCAGGGTCGCTATGGGTCAGAACCGACTTGACGGCACTTAACCAATGTTTATACCTCCTCTTTCTTCACCCCTGTTATAGCATAGTAAGGCCTGACACTATTTGAAGGCCAGGTTCTTCCTCTGGCTTCAATAGACTTGAATTGCATGCTTTTTCCTGCTCTCATTTGCAACATCAATTTCTCTTTCTGGATTATTCCCAGCAATATGTAACCATGTTCTCGCCCCTTTTTGCTGTTTTTAAAGAAATCCCCTTCCTTGGTCCTATAGTTCCCTCTATGCACTGCCCTATATTTACTGTTTGATCTCTAGAAAAAGTTATCCATGGCATCTCCATTTGGATGGTGTTGTTGTTAGGTGTTGTTGAGTCGGTTCCGTTTTATAGTGACCCTATTAATGAAATGCTGCCCCCATCCTACAACATCCTCAATTGTTGTTATATTTGAGCCCATTGTTGCTGCCTCTGTGTCAATCCATCTCATTGAGGGTCTTCCTCTTTTTCACTGCTCCTCCACTTTACCAAGCATGATGTTCTCCCTCCTGACAACATGTCTAAAGTACTAGAGACAAGTCTTGCCATCGTGGCTTCTAAGGAGCATTCTGGTTGTACTTCCAATACAGATTTGTTTGTTCTTCTGGCTGTCCATGGCACTTTCAACATTCTTTTCTAACACCGTAATTCTAATATATTGATTTCTTTTTCTGTCTTCCATATTCATTATCCAACTTTCACATGCATATGAGGTGATTGAAAATACCATAGCTTGGGTCAGGCACAACTTAGTCCTAAAAACTGACATCTTGTTATTGAGCACAACAGATTTGCCTAACGTAGTCTTTGTTTGATTTCTTGACTGCTGTTTCCATAAGTATTCATTTTGGATCCAAGCAAAATTGAAGTCTTCAACAACTTCAATCTTTTCTTCATTTATCATTATGCTATTTATGGGTCCAGTTTCGAGAATTCTTGTTTTCTTTGCATTGAGGTGCAATCCATACTGAAGGCATGATCCTCATCAATAGTTTTAAGTCCTCTTCACATCTTCCTCTTCACTTCCAGCAAGCAAAGTTATATCATCTACATACTGCAAGTTGTTAGTTAAGGAGTCTTCCTCCAATCCTGATGCCATGTTCTTCTCCATATAATCTTCTTTAATAATCCAGTTCCTTGGATTATTTTCTCAGCATCCAAATGGAATAAGCATGGTGAAAGTATAGAACACAGGTGGATCATGATACCTTTCCTGATTTTAAAACATTGTTCTGTTCTAATGACTACCAAAAGGAGCTCTGGTAGCTTAGTGGTTACGAATCGGGCTGCGAACCTCAAGGTCAGCAGTTCGAAACTACCAGCTGCTCCGTGGGAGAAAGATGAGGCTTTCTGCTCCCGTAAAGATTTACAGCCTC
>NW_006409484.1:0-1620 GCF_000296735.1 Chrysochloris asiatica | reverse complement strand
AGTCTGCCTCTGGTCTGGTTTTGGCTGATGATATTGAGCTTCTGTACTGTCTCTTCCCACAGATGTGTATTGATTTCTGTGTATTCTATCTGGTGAGGTCTATGTGCATAGTTGCCATTTATGTTGTTTAGGAAGGGTATTTGCAATGAAGAAGTTGTTGGTTTTGCAAAGTTCTATCATGAGATCTCCAGTACAGTTTCTATCACCAATGTTATGTTTTCCAACTAGGAATCTTTCCTCTTTGTTTCTAACATTTGCATTCCAATCACCAGTAATTATCAATGCATCTTGATTTCATGTTTGATTAATTTCAGCCAAGAGAAGCTGGTAGAATTTGTCAATTTCATCCTCACTGGCTTTAGTAGTTGGTGCATACTTTTGAATAGTAGTGGTATTAACTGGTCTTTCATGTAGGTGTATCACAGACAGCATTGTACTTCACGATAGATCTTGAAATGCTCTTTTTGTCAATAAATGCAATGCCAATCCTCTTCAATTTGTTGTTCCCAGCATAGTAAACCATATGATTGTCTGATTTAAAATGGTCAATACCCATCTATATCAGCTCACTAATACCTAGGATAGTGATCTTTATACTTTCTATTGCATTTTTTGGATGACTTTCAATTTTCCAAATTTCGTATTTTATACATTTCACATGCTTACTATTACAGAATGTTTGCATTGTGCCACATCAAAAAATGGAGGTACCAAAAGCTTTGCTTCAACTCCATCATTAAGGTCAGTTCTACTTTGAGGAGGCAGGTGTTCACCAGCTGCCTTCCAACATGAGAGGCTCATCTTTTGGCACTATATCAGGCAATGTTCCACTGCTATTCATAAATTTTTCAAAGTCTAACACTTCCAACATGGTTCACCTGTCTTTCTTCCTACTCTGGAAGCGCCATTGAAGCATGTCCACCATGGATGACCCTGCTGGTATTCACAATAGTGGTGGCAGAGCTTCCAGCATCACAGCAACACATAAGTCACCACCGTATAACAAACTGTCAGACAAGTTGTGGGCTTTCCTTTATTAACTCCCATTTCTTTTCTTTTTCTTTAAAAAGTTCTCCATATTATACAAATAAATTTATTAGACATGTAAAAAAAAAAAAAATAATTTCACAAAAATATTTTTGAATCCACCTTATGGCTTAAGATATAAAACCTTACCATCAAAGTCTCCTTTTGCTGTTGAGTTGGTTCTGATTCATAGAGTTCCTATGCACAACAAAATGAAGTACTGTCAGGTCCTGAACATCCACACAACTGTTGTTATACTTGAGCTACTATGTCAGTCTATCTCATTGATAGTCTTCCTCTTTTTCGCTGACCCTCCATTTTTCCAAGAATAATCTCCTTGTCCAGGAACTGGTCCTTCCTGACAACATGTCTAAAGCATGAGAGAGAAAGTTTGGCCATACTCGTTTCTAAGGAGCATTCGGACTACCCTTCTTCCAAAACAGATTTATTTGTTCTTCTGGCAGTCCATGGTACTTTGAATATTCTTCTCCAGCACCATAATTTAAATGCATTTATTCTTCCATGATCTTCCTTATTCATTGCTTAACTTTCACATGCATATGAAGTGATTGAAAATGCCACAGCTTGGGTCAG
>NW_006409483.1:71081-72873 GCF_000296735.1 Chrysochloris asiatica | reverse complement strand
CTCATGCTAGGTAAAGTGGAGGGTCAATGAAAGAGAGGAAGATCGCCCCCCTCCCTCAACTAGATGGATTGGCACAACAGCATACCTTAACCACACATCAGCAGTTCAAGCCTACTGCCTGCTCTATGGGAGAAAAATGAGTCTCTCTGCTCCTAGAAAGATTTACTAGCCTCAGAAACCCTATATAGGGTAGTTATGAATCAGAACCAATTCCATGGCCCTTAACAACAACAACAACATACTTTAACCACAGCATGTCCACATTTCCACCTCTATCTTCATGGGTGGGTTCAATAATGTGCTGTCTCAATTAAAGAGCTGTTTCCTTTTTGAAAGGTAAGACTGCCTTCAAGATTTGCATAAATCTTGCAACTCACACTCCAAGATTCATCTATCACCAATTCATCTCTCAGGTAACCTTCTGAGTGTGAGTTGTTACAATTTTTTGAAGCTGGTAGGAAAATGAATTGAAGTAGGAAGAGGATGTCTGAGCAGACACGTCTGCAAGACAAAACAGGAGCCTGGAGGCAAACAGGACAAGTTGACATTTCTCTGCCCTGGTGGGAGCTGATTGAGAGGAAAGAGTTGATGGTTGGGGAGGCAACGCTGCCAAAATCCTGGAATAGAGCTGTTCACAACGCCCTTTCACAGCATGTCAGACAATCAGGAATGGGGGCTATGCGTCCCTGAATGATTGCATGTCAAATCATGTCAAAAAAGAAGCAGGAGAGGGCAGAAGCTATGCAGGAAAACACTCTTTTAATCTTTTTCCAAATCTGGGTCAAATGCCCAGCTGTGAGATTAGGACATTTTCTCAGCTCTCTGGGAAGCAATACCAGCTTATCCACGTCTGCCAGGAGGTCAGAACAGTTGATTTCTTGTGAGTAATTGATATGTTTGGGATACTTTCATTGAGTACTGATCATCCAGGTGTTGTACTAAACTCTGGAAAACACAATGGATTATCCTGGTTCCTGCTCTTGCAGTGAAGGGAACAAAGAAATCATGACAAGTGTAATGGATTGAATTATTGTGACCCCCTTCTTCACTGTGCCTGGACCCCTTTCCAACCGATTCCATGGACTTTTCAGTCACTCTCACTAGAGACAGTCTCTGCCCCTGGACTTTGGATTCAACCATATGACCTGCTTTGGTCAATGGGTTATAGGGAAAGACTCACAGTGATTTAATGGGCCTTACATATTCCCACTTTTCCTTTTGTCTCTCTGATCCCCATGAGGAGAGCCACCTGCAGGGAGTTGCTTCTCATTTGCCCGAGACCCCAGGATGAATCTGTGTAATGAACTCAGTCTGCAGGGGGAAGCCAGAACATGAATCAAAGCTGCCCAGCTGATCCCAGCCTGCATTAGCCAAGTCCCAGGCGACCTTCAGATGTGTGAGTGAAAATACATGTTATTTTTGGAACACTCCCCAAAATAGTCTATATGTTCAGTGTAAAACAAGTCTCAATGAGTTTCAAAGGATTGTAATCATACAGAGTATTTTTTCTGATCATAATTGAATGAAGCTAGAAATCATCAACTGAAAGATGACTAGAAAATACTTATTTGGAAATCAAACCACATATTCCTAAATAGCTCATTGTCACAATGTTGTTGTTGTTAGGTGCCATTGAGTCAGTACCAACTCATAGCGACCTTATGCTTAGCAGAACAAAACATTGCCTGGTTCCATGCCAACTTCACAATTATTGCTAAGCCCGAGACCATTGCTGCTCCCACTAATCCATCTTATTGGGGTCTTCCTCTCCTTCACTGACTCTCTACTTTAC
>NW_006409483.1:68207-68808 GCF_000296735.1 Chrysochloris asiatica | reverse complement strand
TCAGGAGGGACCAGTCCCTGGAGAAGGATATTATGTTTGGTAAGGTGGAAACTCAGAGAAAAAGAGGAAGACCCCCAACAAGATGGATTGGCAAAGTGGCAGCATCGATGGACTCAACTGTGGCAACAGTAGTGAGGTTGGCCCAGGATCGGGCAGCGTTTCGTTCTGCTGTGCATAAGGTCAATATGAGTCGGTACTGACTCGATAGCACCTAACAACAACAACAAGTTGAGTTCTAAGGCGCTCTGGTGGTGTAGTGGTTACAAATTGGGCTGTTAATCTCATTGTCGGTAGTTTGAAACTACCAGCTGATCCATGGGAGAAAGGTAAGGCTTTCTGCTCCCACAAAGATATACAGCCTCGGAAACCCTATGCAAGGTCACTATGAGTCAGAAACGACTCAATGGCACACTACCACCACCAGTTGAGTTCTGATTGCGACCATCTTAGTTTTGTGTTTTTGTTTTTGAATGTTTTATTGTGAATTATATGATAGTTTACATGGGAGAACATTAGTTTTACATTCATTCTATTGTATATCATTTCATTGCCATGGTTCCAACCCCCTCCATGCATCATCAACCAACCAAAGGGTATACCC
>NW_006409483.1:67524-68031 GCF_000296735.1 Chrysochloris asiatica | reverse complement strand
CACTGAATGGTTTAAAATTAAGAAAGGTGTGCAACAAGGTTGTGTTCTTTCACCATATTTATTTAACCTGTATGCTGAGCAAATAATCTGAGAAGCTGCGTTCTATGAAGAAAAACGTGGCATCAGGATTGGAGGAAGTCTCATTAACAACCTGTGATATACAGATGATACAACATTGGTTGCTGAAAGTGAAGAGGATTTAAAACATTTACAGATGAAGATAAAAAATCACAGCCTTCAGTATGGATCACATCTTATTGTAAAGAAAACAAAAATCTTCACCACTGGACCAATAAACAACATTCTTATCAACGGAGAAAAGATTGAAGTTGTCAAGGACTTCATTCTTGGATCAACTATCCACACTCACAGAAGAGGCAGTCAAGAAATCAAACGACGTAGTGCATTAGGCAAATCTGTTGCACAAGACCTTTTTAAAGTGTTGAGAGCAAAGATGTCAGCTTGAGGACTTAGGTGCACCTGACCCAAGCCATGGTATTTTCAATA
>NW_006409483.1:65394-67377 GCF_000296735.1 Chrysochloris asiatica | reverse complement strand
GCAGCATCGATGGACTCAAGCGTGGCAACAGTAGTAAAGTTGGCCCAGGATCGGCTAGTGTTTTGTTCTGCTGTGCATAAGGTCATTATGAGTTGGTACCAACTTGATGTCACCTAACAAAACCAACAAGTCAAATTCTGATTACCAAGCCATTGAGGATACTTCAAGTGAGTACTATCAGCAAGTTTGGGTATTCTTGTGCATCTCCCCTCACTTCATATCTGCTGGATGCTTCACTCTCAGCTCTAGCCCTCTGTGGCTATATCTTTGTTGCTGGGCTCAGGGTCCCCAGGTCTAACTGTGCTTTGGACCAACCGGCCCTTTCTCTTCTCTCTGTCATCTCCAGGTCAATGGGAGTCTATGGAATATGGTTGAACTCAGCCTATTTCTTTGTTGCTCCCTTTCCCCCTTACACTCACCAGTTGACCAATGTGGTTGCCAGCAAGCTTACATGCTTGCTCATGTGTTCCCTTTGAGTTTCAGTCTTAGAGCGTGTTTGTTCTGAAGGAACTTGATTGCTTGCCTTGATGGCCCCCCGGAGAACAATTTGTTTATTCTTGTAGTAGCCTATCATACTACCATTTTTGTTTTGGGTGTTTCCTTCTGATCTTGCTTTGAAGATGTATCTTCTGTCGCTCTAGTTGTTCACTCTTCAACACTCTAAAGAGATCTTGTGTAGCAGATTTACCTAATGCAATGCATTGTCTGGCTGCTTCCATGAGTGTTGATGATTGCTCTGAGCAAAATGAAATCTTTGACAACTTCAATCATTCCTGCACTTATATGTTATTGTTATTATGTGCCGTGGAGTCGGTTCTGACTCATAGTGATCCTGTACAGGGTTTCTGAGGCTATAAATCTTTACGGGAGCAGAAAGCCTCCTCTTTCTCCTGTGGAACAGCTGGTAGTTTCGAACTGCTGACCTTCCAGTTTGCAGCCCGATTTGTAACCACTACACTACCAGAGCTCCTTTCCTCCACTTATATTGATGTCATTTATTGGTCCAGTGGTGAGGATTTTTGTTTTCTTCACATTGAAATGCAACCCTAGCGAAGGCTGTTATCTTTGATCTTCATCAGTAAGTATTTTAAGTCCTCTTTGCTTTCAGCAAGCAATAGTTGTAGCATCTGCACATTGCAGGTTGCTAATAAGTCTTCCTCCAATCCTGATGCCACATTTTCCTTACTATAATTCAAGTTCTTGAATTATTTTCTCAGCATACAGGTTGAGTAAGTGTGAAAGAATACAACCGTGGCACATACCTTTCCTAATTTAAAACCCTGCTCTGTTCAAACAAATGCCTATTGGTCTATGTACAGGTTCCTCATGAGCACAATTAAATGTTCCCCAGATAATCTATTTATTATTTTAACTCTATTAACTCATTCTCCACAATGTTATACATAGTTGTCATGATCCATACAATCGAAAGCCTTTGCATAGTCAATAAGGCATTGTTGTTGTTGTTAAGTGCTGTCAAGTCGATTCCGACCCATAGCAACCCTGTACAGGGTTTCCGAGGCTGTAAATCTTTATGGGAGCAGAATGCCTCATCTTTCTCCCGCAGAGCGGCTGGTAGTTTCGAACTGCTGGCCTTAAGGTTCACAGCCCGATTCGTAACCACTACGCTACCAGAGCTCCTTCAATAAGGCATAGGTGTTAACATTTTCCTGGTATTTTCTACCTTCAACCAAGATACATCTGATGTTAGCTATGACATCTCTCATTCCATGCCCTCTTCTGAATCCAACTTGAACCTCTGGAAGTTCTTTATCAATGTATGGTTGTGGCTGCTTTTGCGTTATCTTTAGCAAGGTTTTACTTGCATGTGATAGTAATGATATTGTCTGATGATTTCTGCATTCCATTGGGTTACCTCTCTTTGGAAAAGGCACAAATATAAATCTCTTCTAGTCAATTGAACAGGTAGTTGTCTTTAATTTTTTTCAGCTTCAGTCTGAACTTGTACATGAGCAACTGATG
>NW_006409483.1:63974-65294 GCF_000296735.1 Chrysochloris asiatica | reverse complement strand
GTACCACAGTTTGTTTATCCATTCTTCAGTTGATGGGCACTTTGGCTGTCTCCATCTTTTTGCTATTGTAAATAGTGCTGCTATGAACATTGGTGTGCATGTATCTTCTGCGACCATCTTTTTTTGATGTTTTCTGTATCATTCAAAAACTTTCCGATAGAATCCTTCAGTATTACAAGTTGAGGTTTGAATTTTTTCTTCAGTTCTTTCAGTTTGAGAAATCCTGGGCTTGTTCTCTCAGTTTGGTTTTCAAATACCAGGTCTTTGTGCATTTCATTATAGTACTTGACTTTTCTTCTCAATCTGCCTTTTAAAATTTTCTGTTCAGCTCTTTTACTTCCTCATTTCTTTCATTTGCTTTAGCATCTCTATGCTGTAGAGTAAATTTCAGAATCTCCTCTGACATCCATTTGACCTTTTACTTCTCTCTTATCTTCTTAATGACCTTTTGATGTTTACCTCTATCATATTTTGATGTCATCTCACAACTCTATTGGTCTTCTGTCATTAGTGTCTAATGCATGAAATTTGTTCTTGAGATAATCTCTAAATTCATGTGGGATATGTTCAAGGCCACTACTACTTATAAGGTTTTCAGTGGCTGAATATATCTCATTCATAGCAACGTTTTGTAGGGTTTCCGAAGAGTCTGTTTGAATTGCCGACCTTGAGGTGAGTAGTCCAGTGCTTAGTCTACAGTGTTACACCAGGCCTCCTGGCTAAGGTATGTTGTTGTTGCTAAGTGACATTGAGTAGGTTCTGACTCATAGTGACCGTGTATCGTGCTTCTGAGGAGCAGCTGGTAAGCTTGAACAGCTGACCTTATGTTTCAAGTTGACCTTGCAGCACCCTACTGTGCATTACCCCACAGCACCCTACCAGGACTCTTGGTCAAGCTATGCTGTTGTTAACTGCCATCAAGTTGGTTCTGACCTGTAGTGATCCTGTATAGAGTTTTCAAGGAGCAGCTGGTGAGCTCGAACCACTGACCTTGTGATTCAACAACTTTGCAGTCCGGCACATTAACCCACAGAGCCACATCAGGACTCCACATCAGGACTGTTGTTGTTGTTGTTAAGTGCCGTTGAGTCGGTTTTGACCCATAGCGACCCTGTATAGGGTTTCCGAGAAGCAGTTGGTGAGCTTGAACTGACAACCTTGCAGTTCAAACGGCTTTGCAGTCCTGCACATTAACCCACAGCGCCACACCAGAATGCCACATAAGGACTTGTTGTTGTTGTTAAGTGCCGTCGAGTCGGTTCCGACCCATAGCGACCCTGTACAGGGTTTCCGAGGGTGTAAATCTTTACAGGAGTAGAA
>NW_006409483.1:60732-63874 GCF_000296735.1 Chrysochloris asiatica | reverse complement strand
AAGGCACAAATATAAATCTCTTCTAGTCAATTGAACAGGTAGTTGTCTTTAATTTTTTTCAGCTTCAGTCTGAACTTGTACATGAGCAACTGATGATCTGTTCCAGCCTCCAGTCCTGCATCAGTTTGTTGACAGATTTCAATTTGTGTTCCATCAATTCCTGGAGACTTGTTCTTTGCCGATGCTTTCAGAGTACATTGGACTTCTTCCTTTAGTACCATTGGCTCTTGATTATATGCTATCTCTTGAAATGATTGAACATCTTCCATTGTTTTTTGGTACAGTGACTACGTGTATTCTGTTCACCTTCTTTTTTAAAAATTTTCTTCTCTCTCTCTTTTTAAAATTGTGAACTAAGTAATAATTTTACATGGGATAACATCAGCTTTACACCATTGTTTCATTGCAATGATTACAATCTCTTCTGTGCATTATCATTCAACAGTATTTGCTTTCATTCCCTTGGTTTTTCTTTTTTTGGGGGGTGGGGTGAAGTGGAGATTTGTATACAAAAACACTCAGAAATGTATAATAATTTAAACAACTAAAGGTCATATTCTGCAAGCCTGCCTCCTAACTGCCAGCACTCAGTCCCTCGCTTTCCATGAATCTAGAGTCCTCAGCTGCTCCCTCTCTCCACGTCCTCATCTCTGCCTCCATCTCTGGTGTTGCTGCTTCTCTGGATAGGGTCCCGCATTCCGCTTGTGCTCTTCTCCCTTGATGGTCCTAGGGTCCTCTGGTTCTGGACTGTAAGATTAACTACTCCCTCTGTTTTTGTTACAAAATTTCTACCTTTACAGTTGTGGCAGTTGTAATTAGCCATGGTAGCAATTTCTCACTATTGAATCATAAGAATTGTATCCTCATCTCTTTTCACTAACACCAACTAGACAAGATGAGAACTTCAGTGGGGACTCTATCTTCCCCTGTATACTCTTTTTAAGGCAGGTGATACTACTGATTTTGTATACATAGTGCAACAACGTTGTGCAATTTAAGCAAAGGTACTTATGCATTTTCTCCCACATTATTGAGCCCATTCCATTTGTGAATGTAGGTGTAATTGCACAGCCTTTTATTTATTTTTAACGGTTTTGCTGCAAGACTAATATTTCAAAGACTGAAACAAATTCCATTTTGGGTGATGATGAATATTTGGAAAAGCTTCATCTTCATTTCTGGAAGTTGCTTTAAGGATTTTTCAAATTATCATTGCCTTCTTTTATGAAACTATTCCTATCATGACAATAGACTTCTTAGAGTACCTGGGAAGTGGGAGACTTTTCAGTGTACTACAGAGAAAGTTGTTTGAAGAAATTCTATTTGTTTCTCAGACAGAACTTCAATAGATGGCAATGACTTGAACCTTTCTAAATCCCAGAGCTGCAATTTAGGTGTGGATATCCCCAAACTGGACTTAGTCACTTTATTCAAAATACGTTAGATTTTTGGGAACTCAACCTAATTGAATTCCCCAGAGATTGCTCATTTATTATCTTTCAATAAAATATGTTTTTCTGACAAGATAATCGACCCTGTTTGCTCAGAGAAATTCTTCCCAGTGACTGAATCTACATAAGGAGTCAAATTAAAGATCAGATTGTTGTTTGGTGAATACATAATTAAAACAAAGGAAATTAGACATTATTAAGAACTATCTGGTTTAATCATTCCCTGGCTTAAAAATCTTTTAGTCTTTCCATTGCTCTCAGAATAAAATCCCACCTTCTTACTGGTCTCTCCTTCCCTCTCTGCTTTTTAAACCTCACTTCATAGCATTTCTCTTTTAGCCTACACACACTTAATTTTTAAAAATGTTCCTTACTCTTGAGATGAACTTAATTTTATTTTAGCAAAGTTCATATTTTTATCTCTAAATGCTGCTTAAAGAATTTACCTTCTCTAGCAATTTCTTTTTTCAAAACAAGTAATTCATTCTATCTTCTAGGCTTCCATAGCAATTTGTACTTATCTCTGCAACACTTAGCTATTATAATTATGAATTTACATGTAGTAAATGCTAATGTTTCACATAGAGTAGAAGCTCAAAAACTGTCTTTCATCTGCTTGCTACGTCTATTATACTAGCAGGTGAATAGGTTGTCTCCATTCTTCTAAAAGCCTAGAATATGCTACTTTATAAAATACTGTGTTTTATATTCTATTAGACCAGTGATTCGCTAAGGATTTTGAATTTTATGGGTTAAGTTTTTAAATTTTTAAGCATTTTTTGAAGCAACAAAGAAAAAATTTTTTAAACTACTGTCCATTAACATGATCGTTTAAAAAAAATGTACCAAGTACAAAAACACTGAAGGGATATACTTTCAAATTAATAGGACGTTTAAAAAAACAATTGAACAAATTTAACTTTATGAACAATTCTCTAGATTATCTTCATTTTTTAATTGCACCACCAAATGGTAAAAATGGTAACATTTGGGAAGCACTGAGCTAAACTTTTCATTGTGAATTGAGTATGGGGTTACAGAGCAGATCATCAGTTTTACATTCAACAAACCATATACTTTATCACAATAATTGCAGTACCCTCCACATACCATCAGTTAAGAATATTTACCTCGTTTCACTTTGACTCTTGCATTTCCTCCTTGTCTCCCACTCCCTTCATCTTTTCTCTGCCAACCTCCCTCTTGTTGTATATTGCCTTTGCCTGCTGTGTCACCCATGTAAACATGAGTCTACTCTCTAACCTGTGAATAATTTCCACCTTCCGTAACTATCATAAAATGTTTCTTTTTATCAAGAAAAACTTTTCTTAGCTTTTTACAACATTGGTCTCATACAATATTTGTCCTTTTGCAATTGACTAATTTTACTCAGCATCCATGTTATGAGGTGTTTAGCAGATTCATCATTATTCTTCAACATTGCATAGTGTTCCATTGTGTGTAAGTACCAAAATTTGTTTGACTATTCTGTTGGTGGACATTTGGGGCTGTCACCATCTTTTCCGTGTGTCTCTCGCCTGCACACTCTTAAACTAAATTCCCTTTTTTTTAAATTTAAGATTTTTATTGTGGTTTGAGTGAAAGTTTACAGGGCACATCATCAGTTTCACATTCAACAATTCATATAACTTGTTTCATTACATTGATTATAATCCCTCCATATACCATCA
>NW_006409483.1:54236-56487 GCF_000296735.1 Chrysochloris asiatica | reverse complement strand
GCTACCAGAGCTCCTTAAGGACTAGTTGCCATTAAATTGATTCCATGTGTTATAGAGTTGAATTGCTCCATAGGGTTTTCTTGGCTGTAATCTTTTTTTTTTTCTTTTTTTGACTTTTTATTGTAAATTGAGTGAAGGTTTACAGAGCAGATCATCAATTTTGCATTCAACAAATCATATGCTTTCCTTCATTATATGGTTGCAATCCCCTTCATGCACCATCAATTAAAAGCATTTACTTTAACCACTGCATTCCACCCTGGTCTCCACCACCCCATCTTTCCTCTGCCAACCTCCCTCCAGTTATATATTGCCTGCCCTGTCACCCAAGTCTATGAGTGTCTACCCTCTAGCGCATGTATCATTTCTTCCTACTTCCAAGTCCATCATAGATTGTTTCTTTTATCAATAACCCTTCCCCTCTTTTTTTCCTCTGATGTACAAAAACAAAAACAAAATAAACAAACAAAAAAACCATGCCGGGATAATATAATAGTTTCAACAACCACAGGACATATTCTGGAAGCCAGTCTCCTGGCTGCCAACACACAGCTTTTCTCTTTCTATGAGTCTAAAGTTCTCAGCTATTCAATCTCTCCATGTCTTGGCTGTAATCTTAACAGAAGCATATCTTTATTCTATGGTACTACTGGATGAATTTGAACTGCAAATCTTCAGTAGTGGCAAGTGCAAATCACTTACACCACCTAGGGGCCTTATGTAAGGCAATAACCCCCAAATTCTGGTGGTTTAACAGATCAGCAAATATTTTCTGCAAAGAGCCAGAGAGTGAATATTTTCAGCTTTGCAGCCCATATGGTCTCTGTTGTATGACTCAACTCTGCTGCTGGAGTTCCTCTCAAAACAGACCCTGAGGTAAAGATTTGCAGTCAAGTTGTTTATTTGGGAGGTGACCTTAGGAAACATAATTATGGGAGAAGGAAGACAATAATGGTTGTGTTTGAAGCCAAGTTCCCACTGTGACAACTGGGACTTAATCTTGCTGGGGAACTCTGGGACACAGTGTAGAACACCCACCTTTATGAACGATGGAGCTGGGGTGTTTACTCATCAAATCCTGTCAGTTACTAGTCAGAAGCTGCTCCTAGGGGGGTTAATTCTCTGTGCTGTACATGGCAAAGCAGGCATATTATTCATTTTATGAATCAAGAAAGTGAAACTCAGGAATGTAATTTATCCAGTACCTATAGAGCAGCAATAAGTTGGACACATGCATGCAAAAGTTGGACAGTGAATAAGGAAGACTGTAGAAGAATTGATGCATTTGAGTTATGGTGCTGGAGGAGAATACTGAAAGTACCATGGGCTGCCAAAAGAACAAACATCTGTGTTGGAAGAAATATAGCCAGCGTGCTCCTTGGAAGCCAGGATGGCCAAACTTCGTCTCTCATGCTTCAGACATATTGTTAGGAGGGACCAGTCACTGGAGAAGGTTATCATATTTGGTAAAGTGGAGGATTGGAGCAAAAGAGGAAGACCCCCAGCAAGATGGATTGGCACAGTGGCAGCATCAGTAACAATGATTGTAAGATTGACCCAGGACCAGGCAGTGTTTCATTCTGTTGTGCATAGGGTCGCTATGAGTTGGTGCCGACTCAATGGCACCTAACAACAACAACAACAACAACAACAACGAGCAGCAAAGGGAAGTCTTCGGTTCTGGCAATAAGAAGACAGGATGTTGGGCACTGAAATAATAAGGACAAAGGACTATGAACCAGAATTCTTATGGCAGAGACAGTTTATTGCCTCCCCAGTATGCATCCTCAGTTCTTCTTTCTAACAGAACACTAGTATTTGTTGGAGGTGACAATATGTGTAGAAAAGCTATGTTTCTTAACCTTTAATGAAGTTAGTAGTGATCCTATGGAAGTGGAGCTTCCAGTAGCCTTTTTTTTTTTTTTTGAATAAATGTTTTTTTGTGAATTATGTGATAGTTTACATGGGAGAACATTAGTTTTACATTCATTCTATAGTATATGGTCTCATTGCCATGGTTACAATCCCCTCCATGCATCATCACAAGCCTGCTCCCTCCCCACCCCCCAGTCATCAGCACACAGTCGCTCTCCCTCTCTGGATCTAAAGTCCCCAGATGCTTCATTGCTCCATGTCATCGTCTCTGCCTCCATCTCAGGCATCACTGCTTCTCTGGGTAGGGTCCCGCTCTTTGCTCTTCTCCATTGAGAGGTCCAGGGACGTCTGCTCCTAGACTGAAAAGTTAATCACT
>NW_006409483.1:52401-53538 GCF_000296735.1 Chrysochloris asiatica | reverse complement strand
TCTATTGAATGTTGTAGGGCTTAGCTCGCTGCTTCATTGCTGTTTTCCCTCACTTCTCCTTATGGGTGATGTGCGTGGTCGCCAATCAGAGCGTGTATTCCCATTGAGTCTTAGTCTTGGAAGAGGATTAGCACTGAGGGGACCCGACCACTTGCCTTGATGTCTCCTGGGCAAGCAACTTGCTTGTTCTTGTAGTAACGGTCGGTCTGCCTCTGTTGTTTTGTATTTTTTCTATAGGTCTTTCTTTCAAGAAGTATATTCTGTTTTTCTAGCTGCTCCAGGCTGGTCTGCCCATCCTTTCAAGTGAAAATTTCCCATCTCTGAAGATCTGGATGTGGTGTAGGCTTCCACTTTATGTAATACAGAGGCTCTTCAGGTAGCCTCCTTCATCCAGTAGCTTTTTTAATGGAGATGATTCAGTTGGGAGATGTGCCCTTTTGCTCTAGCCCCTTTCCTTTTTATACTTCCTGGTACATGGATGTGATGGCTGACATTGTAGCAGCCATTGTGTGACCATGAGGCAAACTTGAGGATGGAAGCTAAAGATGACAGAGTAGAAAGTAAAAAGGACCTTAGTTCCTTGATTATGGTGACATTTCTTTGCCTGTTGTGAACTTCCTAACTCTGTATAATTACCTGGAAAAAATATATCTTTCTCTTGTTTAAGCCATTGTTATTTTAGGTGTTTGTTCTATGAAGTCAAATTGAATTAGAATGTTGTTGTTATGTGCTGTAGAGTTGGTTCCTATGCACAGCAGAATGAAACACGGGTTCTGCACGATTCCTATAACGGTCATGACAACTGCTGCCACTGTGTCAATCCATCTCACTGGTGTCTTCCTCTTTTGCTATTATCCTCCACTTTACTAAGCATGATGCCCTTCTTCAGGGTCTGGTCCCTCTGATATCATGTCCAAAGTATGAGAGACAAAGTCTAGCCATCCTGGCTTCTAAGGAACATTCTTGCTGTACTTCTTCTAACACAAGATTTGTTTTTGCTTTTGGCAATCCATGGTACTTTTAATATTCTCCTCCAACACCATAACTCAAATGCATCAATTCTTCTTTATTTATTGTCCAACTTTCACATGCACATGAGGTTATTGAAAATACCAAAGCTTGGGTCAGTCTCTTGAA
>NW_006409483.1:15952-19044 GCF_000296735.1 Chrysochloris asiatica | reverse complement strand
GAGCTCCTTTACTGCACTTCCACCCGATCCGCCATCTTGGTTGTTCTCTCTGCTGTTTGGTTTTAAGTGGTAACTGTTTCTTTTAATTTTGAGGAGATCTGTGCACATGCATAGTAGAACCCTGCAGGGTAGGGGGTGGGATGTCCACTCGCTAAGGCACCCCCTCTAGTCACCAGAATGGAGGTGCACAGACAACAAGAAAGCAATGAACAGATACAAAAAAAAAAAAAAAGAGAATGTCAACACTTTTTTCTCTGCGGTTCTCTGAGAAGTCAATCGTGGCTGCTCTGATCCTTCCCCAACTTGATCTCACCCAAGATGGTCACTCAGGGAGCAGCTGAGCGCCTTGGATTACAAAACAATGTATTTCTTGCTTCTGCTACAAATTCCACTGGCTATAAGCCTTCAAACTTTCTAAATATTCCTTTATGTTTGGTTCATAGTCTGGGACGATCTCCTGAACTTACTTGGTCCCGTGTTCTGTGTTATTGCTGGTGGAGAGCCTCACTGCACTTCTACCCTATCCACCATCTTATTTGTTCTCTTTGTTAATTATTTTTTTGGTGGTGGGGGGGGTCAGTTTTCCAGGTGCAGAATTTTTATTTATTGAATTACCAGCAACGTTAAATATCCTTCATATACTTTGTGGCTACTTGAATTTCTCTTTTGTGAACTGGATTTGTCAGACTTTGAGATGTGATGAATTTTCAGACTGGAATGGGGTTTGAACAGAGACTTACTTACTTCCCATGTGTTTTGGGTGCTGATATGGCTTTTGCTGTTGATTATAATATTCCCCCAGGTGTAGTCTGTTTCTGCTTAATGTGGTCGATGTTTCCTATTGAAACAAGCACATAATGACTTGTGTCACTTTTCCGAATAGCCTCAATGAATGTTATTTTAAGTTAGAGAGTTGAAGTAGGAAAAGTCACAGGGTGACAAGACAGCTGTCACAAGAACCCCAGAAAGTGGCATCATAGTTTGAAATTTCATGGTAACAGCTTTTTGGAGGCATGGTGCCTTCCTAGGAGAAATCTAATGCTTGCAAGAGAATTTATCTATTAAAAACCCTGAACATATGAGTCCAGTTGACTGAAGAAGGAGAAGGGGACAGCACAAAAAGGGACCAAACCTAAGAAATTATACTTTATCATTTAGAGATCTGAAACTAGAACTTGGGAATTTGGTTGCTTGGTTCCTAACTCAAGAAATCCTGGTAGCACAGGGGTTAAGTGATCAGCTACTATTTGAAAGGTTGGTGGTTTGAACCCACTAGCTGCTCTGAGGGAGAAAGATGTGACAGTCTGTTTCTCTAAGGATTTTCAGCCTTGGAAATTCTATGGGGGTAGTTCTACTCTGTTCTATAGGGTCGCTATGAATCAGAATCAACTTGATGACAATGGGTTTGATTTTTGAGAGTGCTGGAAAATGAGCCATCTAGGTTGGAAAGCACTATATAATAATTTCAACAAAGGACTCATGTGTATAGACAGTCATGAAGATGGTGTAGGAATGAGCAACATTTTGTTCTGTTATACTATGGTCGCCATGAGTCAGCGCCGACCGGATGGCAATTTACAACATTGTATTAGAGTAAAAGTTTAGATGCTGAACAAAGAGCCCCACAAAATACAGTGATGTAAGGATACCGTCATTGAGTGGGTCCACATGGTCATCTGACGACCGTGGCTCTTCCCATTTTCTTCATTACTGTGGTCATTGTCCTCTGAAAGATTGAGACTCAGTTACAGGCACATTTGAGTTCCAGTTCTTCGGTAGGCGACTCAACACTTCACCTCACATTTAATTGGCTTTACTCATCTGGCTACATCAAGGTGAGAGAGGGTCAGATATGTAACCTCCAACTGGGCAGCCCTGTGCCAACACTGGAAGTCTTCACCATGTCTGTGCCAAGTGTGCTTACCACAGAGCCTAGCTCTGTGCATTTCAGCTTCTGTTAGCATCGGTTGTCACTGATTTTTTTCAGCCTAAGGCACTTTCCACCTCTAATCCTGCCAAACAGTTTGTGGGCAGGCTTGATGTAACCGCTGCCTCTACTATCTGGCCAAAGCATTTACCCAGTTCCTTCTAATTACCTGGTCAGGAGGGACATGGAGAGCCTGCAGTCACGACTGGGACTTAGCAGCAAAGGTATATTCAGAAGACTCTCCATGTGTGGGAGACTCATTAGCTACATTTGCTAAGTACCTAGCAGCTGCCATTCATTTTTAATGCTATTAATTCCCAAAGTAACTTGGTGGCAGAAAAAACACTCTCAGATTTTTTTCCATGGTTTCCCTAGGGGAAAAAGTTTGCTTTTGCCATATGAACATTAGGGACCAGAAAGGAATGTTCTTCTAATTTTGAAGACTTCTAGCCAGGGGATTGCTAACAGAATCCATATTTGGCAGAAAGATTAAATCCCGAGATTGCAATTGTGCTGACTGCATTTCAGGGGTGTATGGATTATGTTCCTTCAAAGCATTTGCCTGAAGAGATACACCAGGGCAAAGGCTCTTAACGGTTTCAATAACAGCTTGCCTTCTTGGTACTAAACTGGAAATCAGTTGCTTTACTAGCTTTCTTGTTCACAGTCCTAGAAATGTCCTTTGCAGTCTCCCAAATAATTGCTCTACTTGTTGAATGCAAAGTAACCTTTAGGAAATGATTTAAGACTTTTGGTCTAAGAGTTTTAAAATTCTAGCTGTACTGCTTACGACCTGTGTAACAGTGATACATTATTTAAACTTTCTTTTCTAATTTATAAAATGAGACTAACAATAGTAAATATCTCATAGAGTTTTTGTGAGGATTAAATGAGCTAATACAAGTAAAGTACTCAGAATAGTACTAGCTCACAGCACCTACATGTACAACAGAACAAAACATTGCCCAGTCCTCGCCGTCATTACCATATTGTAGTCAATTGTTGCAGCCACTGTGTCAATCCATTTGTTGAAGGTATTCCTTTGTTTTGCTGATTCAAAATACGTGGGAGTAGTTTTGCCATTCTCGCTTATAAGAAGCATTCTGGCTGTACTTTTAGAAAGATTGATTTCTTCCCTGGCAGTCTATGGTACTTTTAATATTCT
>NW_006409483.1:14587-15852 GCF_000296735.1 Chrysochloris asiatica | reverse complement strand
CTATTGGTTCTTTTGGCAGTCCATGGTACTTTCAATATTCTCCTCCAACATCATAACTCAAAAGCTTCAATTCTACTATGGTCTTCCTTATTCACTTTCCAGCTTTCGCATGCATATGAGGTTATTGAAAATATATCTCCCACCAAATAATATTTCTGTCCTGTTGGGTCTGGGTAAGAGAAGGTGGGAGAAGATACTGATAGGATGACATGATTCAGCTATGGATGTTAGAAGAAGAGTTCATTGCAATTGTAAAAATGTGTAACTCTAGCATGGGTATAAAATGAACTATCTTAAAAACAGGAGGGGCTATCTCACTACCATCAAAGAAGAAGCATCAGGAGTGGAGTGTGTCCTGTGGCCTCTGAGATCCCTACATAGTGAACCTTCTTGAGCCAGGCACAGAACGCTGTGACACCAGAGGAGAGGCAGAGGAGCAGCGGCAGCAGAACCAAGACCCAGAGCATGAGACAGAGCAGTGGACTTCCCAGGCCATGGAGCACATATAGTTGAGCAGGAAACTTGCTTGTAGAGTAGGGTGTGCCCAGGTACTTAAGAGGGGGGAGAGGAAGCTAGGTTTGCTGACCTACGGAGCTGGAGTTGAGTGCCTTCAGGAAGAGGCCGTCAGCACACAGCCCCTCTTCCTCTCTGGGTCTAGAAACCCCAGCCACTCCATTTCTCCATGTCATCATCTCTGCCTCCATCTCTGGCGTCACTGCTTCTCTGGGTAGGGTCCCACACTCTGCTCTTCTCCATTTATGGTCCCAGGGGCCTCTGCTCCTGGACTGCCAAATCAACCACTCCCCTCCCTTTGTTACAAAACATCTACCTTTACAGTTCCAACCCTCACAGCCAGTCCTGATTGTAATTATTCACTATTGTACCACAGAGTCTTATCCTTATCTCCTTTATGTATGATGTTCTTGATGTCATCAACTTTTCTGGTCTTGGTCACTAGTGTCTAACTCATTAAATCTGTTCTTGAGATGATCTCTAAACTCAGGTAGGACATGTTCAAGGTCACATTTTGGCTCTGGTGGACTTGTTTTAATTTTCTTCAGTTTCAGCCTGAACTTGCATATGAGCAATTGATGATCTGTTCCACTGTCTGTCCCTGACCTTGTTTTGACCTATTATTTTGAACTTCTCGTTTGTCTCTTCCCATAGGTGTAGTCAATTTGATTCCAGTGTAGTCTATCTGGTGAGGTCCAGGTATATGTTGTTGTTGTTGCTAGGTGGTGTTTAGTTGGCTCTGACTCATAGTG
>NW_006409483.1:12100-13517 GCF_000296735.1 Chrysochloris asiatica | reverse complement strand
CTGCCACTGTGCCAATCCATCTCCTCTTTTTCACTGACCC
The DNA here is from genome assembly GCF_000296735.1 of Chrysochloris asiatica. NCBI lineage: Eukaryota > Metazoa > Chordata > Mammalia > Afrosoricida > Chrysochloridae > Chrysochloris > Chrysochloris asiatica. The sequence continues at coordinate 13,477 of NW_006409483.1, read as the reverse complement.
TCCACTTTACTAAGCATGATATCCTTCGCTAGGGCCTGGTCATTCCTGATAATATGTATGAAGTAGGAGAGATGAAATCTTGCCATCCTGGCTTCTAGGAGCATTCTGGTTGTACTTCTTCCAACACAACTTTGTTTGTTCTTCTCTAACACCATAACACAAACGCACCAATTCTTCTATGGTCTTCCTTATTCATGGTCCAACATTCATATGCATATGAGGCGATTGAAAATACCATGGCTTGAGTCAGGCACACCTTAGTCCTGAAACTGACATCATTGCTCTTGAACACTTTAGAGAGGTCTTGGGCAGCAGATACAATACATTGTTTGATTTTGTGACTGCTTCTTCCATGAGTATTGATAATGGATCCAAGCAAATTGAAGACTTTGATATTCTCCATTATTCAACTTCAATCTCTTCACCATTTATTATGATGTTATTTATTTGTTCAATGGTGAGGATTTTTGTTTTCTTTACACTGAGACGTAACCCATACTGAGGACTGTAGTCTTCAATCTTCATCAGTAAGTATTTTCAGTCCTTTCCACTTGCAGCAAGCAAGGCTGTATTATCTGCATATTGCAGATTGCTAATGAGTCTTCCTCCAATCCTGATGCCATATTTCCCTTCCTATAATCATATAATAACCCCCTTCATATTTTTGGTAATAAACTCCTCTTGCATTTTGTCATGGCAGGTGCTTACTCAGCGGGAGACTATAGTTCTCAAATTCTACAGCGGCTGTATAAGGTGGTGACTAAAGCTCCAGCACTAGATATAAATAGAAATAATAATCCAAACTTCTAGGTTGCCTCTTCAAAATGAAGGAGTACTGGTGTGGCACTGGAGGATCAGCACTGGACTGCCCACCACAAGGTTGGCAGTTCAACCCCCACAGCTGCTCCTCAGAAACACTATACAGGGCCTTTGAGTTGGAACTGACTTGATGGCACTTAACAACAACACTCTTTCTCTTCACTCTTCCTGAAGGTTGGAACAAGGACACGGTGGTGAGCAAGGCTGGGCACACCCTGCAGATGGTGGAGCAATAAGAGAAACAACTGTGCCTGGGGTGGATGACCCCATGCAATGGAGCTATGTACCTGGGTTAGGCCATTTGCCTACTTTTGGGTCCTTAGGTGAGGGAGAATTTAGATGTGTTTCTTGTTTGAGCCACCTTTTCTTGGGTCTCTTTCTTACAGCATGTCAGTCTATACTCTGACTAATGCAGTCATGATATGGACATTAGAGTGAGTCTCAGGGAAATAGATTTGGTTCTTAACTTGAGTAGAAGTTTATAATAAGAGTTGAAGTTTATTGCAAATTCAAACTGAAACTGAAGAAAATGAAAACAAGTCCACGAGAGCAAAAATA
>NW_006409483.1:1186-4950 GCF_000296735.1 Chrysochloris asiatica | reverse complement strand
GTGGCATAGCCCTCAGAATCACAGCAACTCAAACCACCACAGCACGACAGACAGACAAGTGGTGGCCGTTTGGTTTTATGTCTATACTGTCTCTTTAAATTTCGATGTCACTCTTCATAATTAGCAATGAATAATTCATTGGTCTTGCAAAATTCTATCATGCAGTCTCCAGTATAATTTCTATCACCAAAGGCATGTTTTTCAGCTGCTGATTCCCCTCTCTTAGTTTCCACCTTTCTCATTCCAATCACCAGTAATTATCAATCCATCTTGATTTCATGTTTGATCAATTTCAAATAGAAGAAGTTGGTTGAATTCTTTAGTTTCATGTTCACTGGCTTCAGTGGTTGGTGCAGCAATTTGAATAATAGCAGTATTAATGGGTCTTTCTTGTTGCTGTTGTTGTTAAGTGCCACAGAGTCAGTTGACTCATAGTGATCCTGTATATGGTTTCTGAAGAGCAGCTAATGCGTTTGAATTGCCAGCCTTGTGGTTAGCAGTCCAGTGCTTATTGTACAGTGCCACACCAGGACTCTGGTCTTTCTTGTAGTTTAAATGGCTGAAAAACAACAACAACAAAACAAAACAAAACAAAAGAAAAATATTTCACGGCATGTCACAATGATAAATTCAGTTCAGTTTCTATGAATGAAGTTTTATTGGTACACAGCCATGTCCACTTATGGCTGCTGTCATGCTACAACAGAGCTAAGTTGTGTGATACAGATTGTCCAGTTCACAGAGCCTACGATATATAGTGTCTGATCCTTTGCAGATCCCTACTCCTAGTGTGGCACTGTGAGCTAATGCGTCAGACTGCAAAATTGTTTGAATTGCAAGGTCGGTGGTTCAAGCTCACCAGCTGCTCCCTGAAAAACTTATACAGGGTCGTTATGGATTGGAATGCACTCGACGGCACTTAACAACAACAACAGCTCCTTATTTTTCTCTTTCACCTATTCCTCTGTGAAGACTTTTTTTCTCTCCCCTTCTTCCCTACTCTACAAAGCTAAAATCTTCCTAGAGTCCACATGGGGAGTCTTTCCATAGGAAGGGATTTGTCACAAGAATGCTCCCCTACTTCCTATGCCCCATCTGCTCACCCCGTCACAGAGCTCTCATCATCTTCACCCTACTCATCAGCTCATTTCTCTTTCTTTTCTACTCATGTGAGGTTATTGTTTGTTGTTGTTAAGTGCTGGGGTAGTGGCGGCTATGTGCGGCGGAGTTGGTTCCAACTCATAGTGACCCTGCATAGGGTTTCTGAGGCTGTAGAGCTTTATGGAAGCAGAAAGCCTCATGTGTCTCCCATGGAGCAACTAGTAGATTTGAACTGCTGACCTTTGCAGTTAGCAGCTCAGCTCGTAATCCATTATGCTAACAGAGCTCTTTGTTAGGTGTTGTTGGGACCCTGTACAGGGTTTCCGAGGAGTGGCTGGTGAGCTTGAATCGTCGCATCGGCCTTGTGGTTCAAGCTGACCTTACAGTCTGGTGCATTAACCCACAGCACCACACCAAGACTCCTTCATCTGAGGGCATGTGAGCACAGAAATCCCAAATTCCTTCTCACCCCCCATCTGCTTCTGAAAAGTCACAGCCTTGAAAATGTGGAGCAATTCTACTCTGTACACATGGGGTTACCATGAACTGGAAAAGATTTGACAACAGCTAGCAACACAGCAAAGTATAGAGAAAGGAGATATTGGTCATTGTGATGTAGTGCATTATTTAATATTTAATATGTCTCTTCTAGCCTTAGTCTTTGTAACTCCTACCAAACAACCCTTTTCCTGATGGGAGATGAGGCTGATAGAACAACATGATTCATCTGAAGATGTTAACAGAGTTAGTTGTGATTGTGAAAACTTGAAACTCTAGCACGGGCATAAAACGAGCCATCTTGGTGATGTGAGTGGGTTGTGAAGTCCTTTGCTTGATTAATCAAGCTCACCTCCATCTGACCTCTGGTTCTTGGGACTTGAGTTAGCAGCCTGATCGGATTTGCCAGCTTCCACAGCCTTCTGATGCAGGAGAAGGCTGAGGCTTTCTGCTTCCGTAAAGATTTACAGCCTCGGAAACCTTCTATAGGGTCGCTATGGGTCGGAACCGATTTGACGGCACTTAACAACAACAACAACAACAACAGAGATTTACATCTTTGGAAATCCTATACAGGGTCTCTATGAGTCCAAACGGACTCCATGGCACATAACCTCCACCTCCCCCCGCCCCGCCCCAGCCGTGTGGGGAGAATGTGGGAGTGTGGAGGCAGAGTGGAAGAGTGTGGAGGGTTCATGTGTGGGAGTGGGATTGTGTGGAGGGGGAGTGGGAGAATGTGGAGGTGGAAACTGAAGAACAGTGTGGTGATGGCGGGGGAGTGTGGTAGGAGGGAAACTGTGGAAGGGGAGTGTGAAGGGAGAGGGGGAGCCTTGAGGTGGGTGTGAAGAGAATGTGGAGGGGGAAAGGTGCTCAAAGGTGGAGTCTGACTTTCTTAGTATCCAGCCTAAGGCAAAACAGTCTCCACTAAGCTGTTCACTAAGCTGTTATTTGATGTGAAGAAATTTATGCCTTAAAGGCTCAAGATTGATAAGAACTCTAGGGATCCCAGGAATGTGGATTTCAGAAGAATTAAAATGGTTTCTCAGCCCTCAATCTGGAGACGATTGAGATGGGTGGTCACCTTCTTCCATCACCTCAGAACCCTCAACAGGTCAGTGGGTGTGGACAATTTTTGCATGCAATTGTCCTAGTTTAGTTGTTGGTGTGCTCTGTAGTGGGGGCATGCTTTCTGCTTCACGATGGAGGAGAACATAAAGGCTGTCTCATGGAAGATGGTGGTAATTCCTCTCTGGTGGAGAGACTTAGGATACTGATGGGGAGCAGAACTGGTGAGGGCTTGGTTTAGATTGAGGAGGTCAGAAAGACCTCGCTCCCATTTCTCAACTACGTAATCCCAGGAAATTCCTGGATTTCTTGCTTGTTGAGCAAGTATCTGGAATTGCCAGTGGCCGGGTGTTTTATCACCTCAGGAAATCCTCAAGTAAATGTCCTCTTCCACCCTGAGTCCTGGTTTCCAAGGCAGCAGAGGTTAAAGTTCACATGAATTTGATTTGATTTCATAGTATAATGTGATTAAGTAAGTGCTTTTGTATGGGTTCTGGCTCAAATTATATGCATATTATCCCTATCACAGATGCTTGAATTTTTTCCTCAGTTCTTTCATCTTGAGAAATGCTGAGTGTGTTCTTCCCTTTTCCAGTTTTCCTAGATTCATACGTCGTACATTTCATGTTCCACTTATTAATGATGTTTGCAGCTGTTTCTCCTCATTTTGAGCTGTACCTCATCAACAAATTAAGGTCCTGAAAGCTTCGCTCCATTCGCATCATCATAGTCAACTCATCTCTCTTTTGTTGAAATCCTTTGATGCACAAAGTGTCTAATTTTTAGGAGATCCCAGTTATTTATTTTGTCTTCTGTTTGTGTTTTTCAATTATGTTAGACAGGGACTCTGATACATGGCATAGATACACTAAGTTTGTTTTTTATTTTTTCATTGGTGAACTTTACAGTGATCTTGTTCTGTGAAGTGCCACAGAATCAGTTCCAACTCACAGCGACCCTGTCTGTATAGGGTTTCTGATGCTGTAATTTTTGTGGGCGCAGAAAGCCTCATCTTTCTCCTGTGTAGTGTCTGTTGGGCTTGAACCACCAACTGTGTGGTTTTCAGTCCAGATCTTATCCTCTGGAGTCGCCACACTACC
>NW_006409483.1:0-675 GCF_000296735.1 Chrysochloris asiatica | reverse complement strand
TTTACAAGTGAGGATAGTGAGACTTTGTCTCATGTACTTTGGACATGTTAGCAAGAGGGAAGAGTCAGTCCCTGGAGCAGGCCTTCATGCTTGGTAAAATAGAGGAAGCAAAAAAGAGGAAGACCCTCAACGAGATGGACTGATTCAATGATGGCAGCAATGGACTCAAACTTAGCACTGATTGTGAGGATGGTGCAGAGAACCAAGGAGCGTTTTATTCGATTGTATCTAAATCACCTTGCATGGCACTGACAACACCATTTTAGTAAGCCTCAATGGCTCACTTAGCACAGGTGTAGTGGACATGTGTTAATTGTGAAAGAATCCCTGCCTCTTTCTTCTATGAACATCTTTGTTTCTGATTTTCCTTTGGAGAGGCATTGTGACTTTCTCATGCAAGTGGTTTCCGGTGGGTTCAACTTTTGAGTTGGGCGCATTCAAAAAACCAGCCAATCAGTGTATTTCATCCCTATGTTCACAGTTTAGCTGTGAACACATATCTCAAGACAATTAAAAACTGGACTTCCAGCAGGATGATGGGCAAGGAAGACACGCTACTCAGACCCCCTACAACAAAGCCATGAGAGTCCAAATGAAACAGATATGGATGATCAACCCATACTAGTTTTCTCCTATCTGGGACCTACCATCCCCAGTTTTCTCCATTCTTTGTTT
>NW_006409482.1:52384-57910 GCF_000296735.1 Chrysochloris asiatica | reverse complement strand
GACTTGAAACATTTACTGATGAAGATCAAAGAACACAGCCTTCGGTATGGATTGCATCTCAATGTGAAGAAAACAAAAATCCTCACCACTGGACCAATAGACAACATTCTTATCAAAGTAGAAAAGATTGAAGTTGTCAAGGACTTCATTCTTCTTGGATCAACTATCAACGTTTGCGGAAACAGCAGTCAAGAGATCAGATGACGTATTGCATTGGGCAAACCTGCTGCACAGGAACTTTTTAAAGTGTTGAAGAGCAAGGATGTCTGCTTGAGGACTAAGGTGCGCCTGACCCAAGCCATGGTATTTTCAATAACCTCTTATGGATGCGAAAGCTGGATCATTGAAGAATTGATGCCTTTGCGTTGTGGTGTTGGAGGAGAATACTAAAAGTGCCATGGACTGCCAAAAGAACCAATAGATCTGTTTTGGAAGAGGTACAGCCAGAGTACTCCTTGTAGGCCAAGATGGCTAAACTTCGTCTCTCATACTTTGGACATATTGTCAGGAGGGAACAGTCGCTAGAGAGGATGTCATGCTGGGTAAGATGGAGGGTCAGAGAAAGAGAGGAAGATCCCCAATGAGGTAGATCAGCCAGGTGGCATCATTGATGGTGTCAAGTGTGGCAGCGTTAGTGAGGTTGGCCCAGGATCAGACATTGTTTCGTTCTGCTGTTCTTGGGGTCTCTATGAGTCGGTTCTGACTCGATGGCACCTGACAACAACAACAACAAGTGTTGTTCTTGGTGGTGGTGGTGTGTCGTGGATTTGGTTCTGACCCATAGCACTCCTGTAGCGGGTTTCTGAGGCTATAAATCTTTACTGTAGCAGAAAGCCTCATCTTTCTCGTGTGGAGCATCTGGTAGTTTCGAACTGCTGACCTTGAGGTTAGCAGCCCAATTTGTAACCACTATGTTATCAGAGCTCCTTTCATCTTACCCAGAGAATCCTTTAATATTAAAAGTTGAGGTTTGAAGTTTTTCTTCAGTTCTTTCAGTTTGAGAAATGCTGAGAAGTTTTTTCCCTTTTGGTTTAGTAACTTCAGGTCTTTGCACATTTCATTATAATACTTGACTTTGTCTTTTCAAGTTACCCTTTGAAAATTTCTGTTCAGTTCTGTTCAGTCCTCAATTCTTCCATTTGCTTAGCAACTTATGCTGGAGAGCAAGTTTCAGAGTCTCTTCTGACATCCATTTTGGTCTTTTCTTTCTTTTTAATGACCTTTTGCTTTCTTCCTGTATGATGTTCTTGATATCAAAACAAAACTCTTCTGGTCTTCAGTCATTGCTGTCTAATGCATTAAGTCTGTTCTTGACATGGTCTCTAAATTCATGTGTGATATGTTCTAGGTTATATTTTGACTCTAGTGGAGTTGTTTAAATTTTCTTCAGCTTCAGCCTGAACTTGAACATGAGCAACTGATGGTCTGTTCCACGGTTGACCATGTGGTCTTGTTTTTTTCCACCATCTCTTCCCACAGATGTAATCAGTTTTATTTCTGTGTGCTCCATATATTGAAGTCCATGTGTATAGTCATCTTTTGTGTTGTTTAAAAAAAGGTATTTGCAATGAATATGTAATTGGTCTTACAAAATTCTGTCTTGGGATCTCCAGCATCATTTCTATCGCCAAGATCATATTTTCCAACTACTGATCCTCCCTCTTTGTTTCCAACCTTTGCATTCCAATCACCAGTAATTATCATTACATCTTGATTACATGCTTGATAAATTTCAGACAGAAAAGCTTGATAAAATTCTTCAATTTCATCATCACTGATTTTAGTCATTAGTGCATAAATTTGAATAATAGTGGTATTGACTTATCTTCTTTGTAAGCATATGAATATTATCCTACAATATTGTATTTTAAGATAGATCTTGGATTATCTTGAACTAACTTTGACGATGAATGCAATATCATTCCTCTTGAATTTGTTGTTACCAGCATAGTTAACAATGACTGTCAGATTCAAAATGGCCACTACGAGTCCATTTCAGTTCATTAATGTCTAGTATATCAATCTTTGGAGCCCTGGTATGGTGCTGCAGGATAAGCACTGGACCTCAAGGCTAGTTTGAACTGCAAGCAATGTTAGCTGTTCAATCTCACTAGCTGCTTGTGCTCCTTGGAAACCTGGGTTGCTATAAGTCAGAATTGACTCAATGGCACTTAACATATATTGATCCTTATGTGTTCCATTTCTTTTTTGACAACTTTCAACTTTCTTAGATTTATGCTTCATACATTACATGTTCTGATTACTAATGAATGTTTGCAGCTGTTTCTTCTCATTTTGAATTGTACCTCACAAGCAAATGAAGGTCCTGAAAACTTTACTCTATTTGTACCATCAAGGACAACGCTACTTTGAAGAGGCAACTCTTCCATAGTCTTATTTTGATTGCCTTCCCATCTGAGGTACTGATCTTCTGGCACCATATCTGATAATGTTCTGTTGCTGTTCATAATGTTTTTGTCTTCTGTTACTATAGCTGACAGAACTCTACTGCTATTCATAATGTTTCTAGTGGCTTGACATTCAGAAGTACTCCACCTCTTCTTCCTAGTCTTTTAGTCTGGAAGCTGTGCTGAAATTTGTCCATGAAACATGACCCTGATGGTATTTAAAATATTGATGACATAGCTTGCAGAATCACATCAGCATGCAAATCACCACAGTATGGCAAACTGACAGACACATGATTGATGGCATTATTGCTGCTGTTGTAAAGTGCCATCAAGTTGGTTCCAACCCATAGCGACCCTGTATAGGGTTTTTACACACCCGCAAATTGTGTACACCAACAAATACACTTCCATCAATGATAGCTGTGATGTTAGCATTTTTGGATATGACTATAGTCAGATATCTGGACAGATGATTTGTGTGTGTAGAGAGTATCTTAGACTGGGTTCTAAGCTTATATATGTATATATAAAGAGAGATTTACATCAAGGAACTATAGTGGTTGTAGAGGTGGTTAGTTTCAAGTCTGACTCACATAGTTGAAGGGCTGATGAACCTAAACTTGCAGGTCAAACAACAGACAGGAAGGCAGGCAGGCAGGTCCAGCAGGTAAGAAGGCAGGCTGCTGATAACTCCCAGGATCTACAAGTAATAGAGTAGGCCACTGGCTTAAGTCCAAAGAATGGGAGGTTGGAGGATGAGCCAGATACAAGATCCAGACCCAGCAGAGAGACAGCAAACCTTACCTGAATGCCTAGTATATTGAAAGCAGGCCACATTCCCAAGGAAGCTTCCCTTCATTTGACTGGCTACTTGCAGTAGACTGCATCATTGAGTAGATTATATTAGATCTCATCATAGAGGATACTGACATCTCAACTGACAAACAACTGAGAATCCTGGTCCAGTCAAACTGAACCTCCACTTTATCAAGCATGCTGTCCTTCTCCAGGGACTAGTCCCTCCAGATAACATGTCCAAAGTATGAGAGATGAATTCTTGCCATTGTGGTTTCTAAGAAACATTCTGGCTGTACTTCTTCTAACACAGATTTGTTTGCTCTTCTGGCAGTCCACAGTACTTTTAATATTCTTACCCAACACCATAATTCAAATTCACTGATTCTTAACTCAGTATGTTGTTGCTGTTGAGTGTTGTTGAGTTGGTTCTGACTCATAGAGACCCTGTATAGTGTTTCCAAGGAGTTACTGGTGAGTTTGAATCAACCTTTGTGGTTCAGTGCTTTAACCCACAGGACCACACCAGGACTTCTAATTCAGTATAGGAAGCTCTTTATATGAGGCTAATAGCAGTTCTCTTTAGTATAGTTACACGTAAGATGTAAGATCTTATCTAAGACTATTAAGAAACCTAGAGAAAATGGAGTGACTCTAGTTCAGTTCACTGTCAGTTTAATAAAGACCAACACTTCAGTACGCCTACAAGTAAGTTCGTACAATTAAAGATGCATCAAGAAAAGCCTGGAGAATAGAATAAGGGAGATTTCTTCTTTAAACACATCACTTCTGCAGTGTTGTCTTCAACTTGGGGTATCTCTGTATTATAACTTTGAGGAATAATTCCCAATCATTAACATTTAGTATCTAGAGATTCAAACAGTATTAATTTATCATCACAATAAACCTATAATTTAACGTTATCCCCATACTGTAGGTGAGAAAACTGAGATTCAAAGGCAATGCTAGGCTTAAAAGGAAGTGGAGGTTCCAGAACTCAGACTCAAGCCCTCTGGCTTTAGGCCTGGTATTTTTTTCTGTGCTAGCATGTTGCTTCTTTGAATTGGAAAAAACCCAGAGGCAGGTGGCCAGGACTGAGGATTGTGGATGTTACATCCCAGATGGAGCTTTTGAAGAAACTGGGAATGCTTGGCCTCAAAAACAGATACTTTAGAGGGCTCTTAGTGGCTGTTACCAACCATTTGAAACATTGAGAGGAAGGAGATGTCTTTTAACTCCAAAGAGCAGAACTAGGGCTGTTGTTCTTATTAGTTGGTATTGAGTTGATGGCAGCGATTGGCAACCCCCTGTGTGCGGAATAAAACTGTTCTATAGAGTTTTCAAAGCTGTAATCTTTTAGAAGCAGATTTCCAGGCCTGTTTTCTGAGGTGCCAACATGCTGGTTAGTAGTAGAGCACTTAACTGTTTATGCCACCTGGTGACTCCCATTGACTGAAACCATGCATGAATACAAGGGCAAGTCAAAAAGTAATGCTCCTAGGGTTCCAGTTCATGTGTGTGTGTGTGTATGTGTGTGTGTGTGTGTGCATATGTGTGTTTACTCCAAAACAAATGGGCTTATAGTGCCATCAGTGGATGGCCTCGGACAAGTTTTGTCAGTATTACTTTTGTCTTAGTCTCAGGCGGGTCCCTTCAAAATAAAGGGTACTTTTACAGCCATCAAAAAAGTGGTTTTGAAGTTAGAGTTAATGTCAAATTTTTAACAAAACTCAAGTGGGTATCCCCCATTTATCTGTCAGTCTGTCATACTACTGTGGCTTATGTATTACTGTGATGCTGGAAGCTGTGTTACTGGTATTTTAAATACCAGCAGGATCATCCAAGGTGGACAGATTTCAGAGGAGCTTCCAGACTAAGACAGATTAGGAAGAAGACCATATAGTCCACTTCTGAGTGGTTAGCCATTGAAAACCATAGAAAAGTGCCACAGGGCCAGGCTTTCACAAGGGTTTGCTCTTCTCCTCACGCTGCTCCTGAGGTCATGGTCCTAAAGACCAAAAAGGGAACAAGACCCTTACAGGTTGGGGAATGAGAGGAGTTGCAGTTCCCTGTATTCCTAAAGCTGTCCTGCACTGGCCTGCCCAGCCCTGTTATTTGCTCCCTTAGTCTGAAAGTTCTACCATTAGGCAGAAGTGAATGTTTTAAAATAATTGTATTGAACATGTATTAAACACTTTCTGTCTGCCAGTCTAGCCACTCTCGTTTGTTGTACTGTGGTGGCTTGTGTGTTGCTGTGATGTTGACAGGTATGTTACTGGTATTTTAAATACCAGCAGAGTCACCCATGGTAGACAGGTTT
>NW_006409482.1:51002-51934 GCF_000296735.1 Chrysochloris asiatica | reverse complement strand
TTTGGACAATCATATGGTTTACTAAGCTGAGATTGACAAATAGAAGAGAAATGGCATCACATTCATGGTCAAAAAGAACATTTCAAGATCTGTCTTGAAGTACACGGCTGTCTGTGATAGGATAATATCCATATGTCTACAAGTTAATAGCACGATTCAAATGTATACACCAAACACTAAAGCAGTGATGATGAAATGGAAGAATTCAACTAACTTCTTCAGTCTGAAATTGATCAAACATGCACTCAAGATGAATTGATAATTACTGGTGACTGGAATGCAAAAGTTGGAAAAAAAGAGGAAGGACCAGTAGTTAGAACATATGGTTCTGTGATAGAAATGATGCTAGAGATCAGATGATAAAATTTTGCAAGACAAATGATACCTTCATTGTTTTTTCAATAACATAAAACGTGACTTGACTTGGCAACACTTAACAACAAAAACATGCACATAAAACTCATCACATGGACTACACAGGAATCAAATTGGTTACATTTGTGGGAAGAAATGGCGGCGAAGATCAACACTATCAGTCAAAGTAAACCAGGGGCTAACTGTGGAACAGACTATCAATTGCTCCTATGCAAGTTCAGGCTAAAGAAGAAGAAAATTAAAACAAGTCCACTAGAGTCAAAACATGACCTTGAGTATATCTCACCTGAATTTAGAGATTATCTCAAGAACAGATTTGATGCATTGGGTACCAATGACCAAAGCCCAGAGGAGTTGTGGGATGAAATTGAGAACATCATCTCTGAAGAGACTTCTTTTGTTCATTAAATAGACAGAAAAGACCAAATGGATGTCAGAAGAGACTCTGAACTGTGCTCTTGAGCGTAGAGAAACTAAAGCAGTTAGAATAAATGAAATAACAAAGCCCAACAGAAAATTTTAAATGGAAGTTCAAGAAGACAAAGTCAGGTATTATA
>NW_006409482.1:11285-16082 GCF_000296735.1 Chrysochloris asiatica | reverse complement strand
GTGGTGTCTGTATCTGATGACGTAAAAAATACCTCTCTCTGTCTCTCTGTACTGTGGGTACCCCAAATTTCCTGATATCCATGCCAATATCCCTCTCTATTTGTTCAGCTTTGTTAGTTTATGCTTCCACTCCTCTGGAAATGCAGCTTTCTAAACGATGTTGCTCTAGCCCTGCACTCCAAGCTCGGCAGGGGGTGGAGGCACTCACTGGCGCCGCGTGCAGGCATGCAAAAGCTCAAAATGCCTATAATTCCTCAGCAATTTGATCTTTTAATAAAAGGAGTTCAGAATGTTGAAATATAAGACCTTATGTTTGCTCAAAGGCTGTCTGTCTGCTAGACGGAGGTTTCCTTTGTGTGATTCCACCCCTTTTCCCTGGAGCCTGTCCTACCTGAGCTATCTGGTCAGGGAAGCTCCGGAAGTCCTCTAGATGAGACTTTTAAGGGTGCTGAGACTGTCTTCCTTGTACTGCTTGAACACAGATGGCAGCTCCATCTCCTCACACATTGCCTTCACTCAGGCGACCTTCTCAGTTTCCTTCTGCCAGTAATTCTCCTGCAAGATCTGGTGCTGTTCTGGAGAGGCCCATTGCAGACACTGAACCACCAGCCAGCTGCATTTATTGTACTGGATGTCAGTGCCAACCTTGCCTGTCACACTGGGGTGACCAAAGAGGTCAAGGTAATCATCCTGAATCTGAAAGAACTCGCCCATCTCCAACAGGATCTTCTTGGCATTGGCATGCTCCTTCTCCCCATCAATATACATTGCAGCAGCCACGGGAAGGTAAAAAGAGTAGAAAGCTGTCTTGTACTTGACAATAGATTTATACCTCTTTTCAGTGAATCTGCCAAGATCCACTTTGCCCTGGGGGGCAGTGATGAGGTCCAGGGTCTGTCCAATCTCTGTCTGATAGGAACTCTGCAAGAAGAGCTCGATCAGATTCAGATAATAGGGTTGTTCCCGCAGTACAGCTTCAGCAGGTGGTAGATACACACTTCCAGCAGCATGGAGCCCTTGATGGCATCCAAACCTATGCCTGGCTTCTGATATCAGCAGGGCTGCCCCCGTTGGGTAAGGATGTATCTACAATGTCATCTAATACCAGGAAGAAAGCTTGGAGCAACTCCACACACTAGCCCATGGTCAGGGCCCACTGAAGACTATCAGCATCCTGCTTCCTTGGCTCCACCAGCTCTTGGAACACAACCAGTACCATCAAACCTTGGTTGTACTTGCCCCCAAGGACATTGTACTCTAGGACCTTCCTGAGCCTGGCAATGGCTTCTCCTGTCTCTAGGTGCTCCATCTCAGCCTCAGTCAGCACCTTGAGAATCTGGGAGAAGTGCTGGATGAAATCCTGCTTATCTTGGGCATTCGTGTCTGATTTCTTGTTACCATTCATTCTGAGGGTGGAGCAAAGTGCTCTGTTCCTGGATGCTGGATCTTGCTTTGTCTTTTTTTTTTTTTTTTTGCTGTTATTGCTGGTGTGAGATGATATCTCTTTGTTGTTTTGATTTTCATCTCTCTAATTGACCATTTATTTTGATATAGTGATTCTGTGTATACCTTCTATCTCCTTTCAGTGCTTTCTGCATTATTCAATATTTTGCTGAAAGAATCCTTCAGTATTGCAAGTCAAGGCTTGATTTTTTTCCTCAGTTCTTTCAGCTTGAGAAATGCTGAGTGTATTCTTCCCTTTTGATTTTCTAACTCCAGATCTTTCCCTTCATTATAATATCTGACTTTATCTTCTTGAACTGCCCTTTGAAATGTTCTATTCAGCTCTTTTACTTCCTCATTTCTTCTATTTGATGTGCTAGAGAGCACATTTCAGAGTTTCTGCTGACATCCATTTTGGTCTTTTCTTTGCTTCCTGTCTTTTTAATGACCTTTTGCTTTCTTTCCGTGAAGTGGCTGCTGGGTTTAAACTGCCAAATTGTGGCTAGAAGCCCAATGCTTAGCCTACTGGAGCGCCTTACAAGTATCTGCCCCACTGCCAATTCTCAAAATGGTTGTCCACAGTCATTTCCCCACTTTAGGACTCAGTTTCTCCATACAAAAACCCCAGTAATGACTTCTACTCGATCTTCAATATCCAGTTTAATTGCCACTTTCCTCTGTGGTTTCCTCTATTATGCTTTATACAGTTACTCCTTGTGGTTCAAAGTCCAGTGCTTATCCTACAGAGTCATCGTGCTCCCAGACCAATAAACATGATCCTTGTTAGCATTAACTCCTCAGCAGGATGGTGAAGTTGGTTCAGAGAGGATAAAAGAGTGTGAAATGTTTACAATCAATGAAAGTCAACTTGCTGAAATAAGACAGCCGAGGTCCCTGGAGCCCATCTGGAGGCTTGTAACTGTCCCCTGCCCCCAGGACAGGAAGCAAGGCTTGGGGGCAAGGACTGCTGTGAGGTTGGGAACTAATTCCACCCAATAGCTTTTTAAATGAATCTCACAACTCTTCTGGTCTTTGATCAAGTGTCTAATGCATTAAATTTGTTCTTGAGATGGTCTCTTAATTCAGTTGGGAAATACTCACGGTCATATTTTGGTTCTTGTGGATTTGTTTTACTTATTGTCCATTCTGCAATTGATGGTCTGTTCCATAGTTGGCACCTAGCCTGTATTTGACCAATGGTATTGAGCTTTTCCTCATTTCTTTCCATGGATGCAGGCAGTTCGGTTCCTGTATATTCTAGGTGGTGAGGTTCACATGTGTAGTTGTTTTTTATGTTACTGAAAAAGGTATCTGTAATTAATAAGTCACTGGTCTTGCAAAATTCTATCATAATGTTCTCCAGCATAATTTTCATCACCAAGATCATATTTTCCAACTAATGATCTGTCCTCTTTGTTTCTAACTTTGGTATTCTAATCACTAGTAATTATAAGTGCATTTTCATAACAAGTTTGATGAACTTCAACCTGAAGAAATTGGTTGCTTTTAAGTGCCCTGGAGTTGGTTTTGATTCATAGTAACACTGTAAATGTTTTCAAGGCTTTAAAACTTTTTGTGGGAGCAGAAAGCCTTATCTTTCTCCTGTGGAGTGACTTGTGGTCTCAAATTACCGACTTTGTAGGTGTTTATCCAAGGGATTCACTGCACTCCTCTTAAAGTTGGTAGAATTCTTCAACTTCATCATCATTGACTTTAGTGGTTGGTGAGTAAATTTAAAAATAATGGTATTAACTAGCCTTCCTTGTAGTTGTATGTATATTAATTATCCTATCACAGACAGCATTGTACTTCAAAATACATCTTGAAATGTTCTTGATGAATACTATGCCATTCCCCTTCAATTTGGCATTCCTGGCATACTAAATCATATGACTGGCTGATTTAAAAGAATGGCCAATACTAACCATTTCAGCTTATTAATGCCTAGAATATGTGCTTCATTTCATTTTTTTATTACTTCTAATTTTCCTAGATTCATACTTTGTACATACCATGTTCTGATTATTAATGGATATTTATAGCTGCTTCTTCTCATTTTGAGTTGTACCCCATCAACAAATAAAGGTCCTGAAAGCTTTGCTCCATTCAATCATTAAGGTCAACTCTGCTTTGAAGAGGCAACTCTTCCCCCGTCATATTTTGAGTGACTGCCAACCTAAGGGGCTTATCTGGCACTGTATCAGACAATGCTCTGCTGCAATTCATAAGGCAGAAGTGGTATGCTTCTCCAATCCTAGACTTAGTCCAGAAACTCCACCGAAACCTGTATTCCACGGGTGACCCTGCTAGCATTTAAAATACCAGTGGAATAGTTTCCAGCATCACAGCAACACACAAGCCTCGTGAGTACATCAAACTGATAGATGAGTGGTGGTGGTGTGTATAGTGGTGTAGTAGTTAAAATGCTTAGCTGACAGAAAACTTAGTGGTTCTACCTCACCTGCTACTCTGAGAAAGATGTGACAGTCTGTTTCTGTAAGATTTTCAGCCTTTGCAACCCTCCGGGAGCAGTTCTACTCTCTTCCATAGGGTTTCTGTGAGTCAGAATTGCCTTGAGGGCAGTGGGTTGTTGGTTTGGGGTCCTGCAGCAGTAATGATTCCATATGATTATTAGGAAAGATCTAGCTCCTAATGTTTCCATGAAGAAATTTTAACTCTGCTCCCCAGGAGGAAACAGAAAGAAAGTGATAATTCTTGTTCCTGCTGATTGGAAGGTAAAATATTAGGAAGTCAATTCTATTTCTCAGTTGGCTCAGATTATGGAGAAGGAAAGTGGTTTATGGCCCCCTGCACATCAACCCAACCTGCAGTAAAGGTCTTCTCTTGCCAGGCACCATGACTGGATTTTCTTACATCATCTCATTCAATTTAAAAATGAAATGATGCAAGAAATAATAGGGGTATTAACTGGTAAATATTATACAAGGCAAATGTTCTTAATCCCCATTTATGTATCTTATTTAATCTTTAAAAAAACCTTATGAGGCATATACTCTTGCTGTCAATTTAGAAATGGAGAAACTCAAGCTTAGTGAAGGTTAGTAAATAAGTCAGTCTGCTAGTAAGTTATAACTAGATTTGAACCAGCTGAGTCTTGTTGATGTCAAACAAAGCCCAGACCCTTTCATCGTGCCTCACTGCAGCTGTTGGAGATGTCTTTTCAAATCGACATCTCTAGTGCAGATGTGGAATCTGGTGTCTATGGAAGATCTCATTGGAGATTGTGATTAAAATTAGAGCCTTGTTTTATATGAAAGTCTCTTATTTTTACTTTTACAGTTTTTCCCTCCCAAGCACTATCAGTACAGTCTCAAACTCTTTTCAGAGACAAGT
>NW_006409482.1:1951-7905 GCF_000296735.1 Chrysochloris asiatica | reverse complement strand
CCCAGCTGTGAGCCTTCCAACCTTCTAAGTATTCCTTTATATGTGGTTCAGAGTTCTGGGACCATCCCCTGAGCCTGCTTGATCGGGTATTCTGTGTTGTTGGTGGTGGAGCTCTCTGCTATACATCCACCCGATCCGCCATCTTGTTTGTTCATCAAGGTTAACTCTTGATAAGCCTGTTTACTATCTAAAAAGACCAGTTATCATTGTGTCACCTCCAATTGATGATAACCCCATGAGTGCATAGAGTTTCCAAAGACTGATCTTTTAGAAGTACAACACAAGGACCTTTTTGGGTTGACCGGAACCTTCAATATTTCCTTTAGCATCTGAGCGTGTTAATTATTGGCACCACTCAGGAACTCAGTCATAATTTAACTCACTCAGAAATAAGTTAAGACCTTCACCTTTTCTGCCTGTCCCATGTTAGCCTAGTTGACTTCCCTTAGCAAGTCAGTAACTATCTTGCTTTTAGCTGCCATCAAGTTAATTCCACTCACAGTGACCCATGAGTTCATGGAGAGTTGAACATCTCCTGGAAGCAGATTACTAGGTTTGTCTTCTGAGGCACCTCATGGTGGGTTTGAACCTTTAAACTTTTGGTCAGAAGTCCAGTTCTTAACCATCTAAACCTATTGCTTTTGAATCGATTCCCACTCATAACAACCTTATAGTACAGAGTAGAATTGCCCCATAGGGTTTCCAAGGTTGTAAATCTTTATGGAAGCAGATTGCCACATCTTTCTCCCATGAATTGACTGGTGAGTTTGAACTGGTGAATTTGATCTTTCAGTTACTAATTGAGTGCTTAACCACTATGCTACCAGGGCTCCTGCTTAACCACCTAGAGTCCCTTTTATGTAGAACATAGTTATGAAAGCCATGAACATCAGAAAAGGAACTGAAGGCACAGTGGCTGTTTTTGTTAAGCTTTATTTCAGAACTTTAAAAATTATAGACAGGCTTATTTCTCCAGCAATACAAGCTTATCACAGGTTTTACTGTTTGCTGATAACTTCCTTAAAAACAGAGTTTGGGTCCCAGACATGAGATTTGGGGTTGGTAGATATCTGACCCCCGATTGCCCTATAATATAGACTATTTCCTTTCCTTGACCTTCCAAGCAATTCTGAAGCCTGGTGAAGAATTCATGTTTAGCACAGTAAGGAGATAAAGCAGCTTTGGAGACTACTTGACTCATGGTCACTGATATCTGGGCCTATTAAAGTGCAACTTCTCTTTTCTTTTTATATCTCTCTTGTAACTATACAATTTGAATTTTTTAAAATTGTCACTAGATTGTACAACCTTGCTTCAAAAGTCTTGTTCCATTGTGAAATAAGAAGGGTTTTCTTAATATTTAAATGTTTATGTAATTTGTGTCTTCCCACTACTATTTTTCTTCCTCAAAACTCAATTCCTGCCACCCCCACTGCAGTTCAGTCGATTTATAATGGTCACAGAGGAGTAGGAATCAGGAGGCAAAAATGTTACCATGACGACCACTTATTGAACACTTACTCTGTGCCAGGAATTGTGCCAACTCCATTACATTCATTATCTCATTTTCCTTCACAACAACCCTTAGGGTTAGCTATTATTAATATTCTTATTTAAGTAGAGAGAGTAAATAATTCACTCAAGAATACACAGCTCTGGAAGGGCCAAGATTTTATCCTGGCTTGTCAAAACTTAAAATTCAACACCCTTAAGCACTGTGCTTTCCAATAAGATACTTTCTTACTCAGATATGAGGATAATGGAGTTGGCAGGTAGACAGAAAGGGGAAGGTTTGAATCACCTTGGTGAGATATCCTAACAAGAGGAGGTATAAGGCCCATGCCTTTGTCAGAGACCTTGGTTCAAATATAGCTTCTGGCACTTAGAACTGTGCAGTCCCAGGCAAAGTGTTCGTGTTGTTGTCAGTTTTGACTCATAGCAACCATGTGCACAACAGAACGAAATACTGCCTGATCCTCACAATTGTTATATTTGAGGCCTCTGTTGCTGTCACTGTGTCTATCCACCTGGTTGAGGTTATTTATCTTTTTTGCTGAACCTCCACTTTTCCAAGTATGATGTCTTCTCCAGGGTCTGGTCCCTCCTAACAACATGCCCAAATATGAGTGGCCAGGGGCATTGTCCAATATCAAAACAACTTTTAAAGGCAGGCAGTCCCTTACTAGAAAGGTATGTCCTGACTTTAGGGACAGAGCATCAATGGAGACAATCTAGAAAAAGGGTTCTTGTATAACTCTTTTCCCTTCAAGGATTGAGGTATAGCAGATTTATAGATAAAGACTGTCCAACTGCATTTGCATGAAACAGTAGAGTTAGCCTATCCTTATTGACTTAAAGACTGATACTTATTTCTATTCCTTACTAATACATGTCCTTTGTAGCATTCCACCCCCACTCCCGAATAGGACACTTTTGTCTGAATTTAAAACCTGTTTAGGGAGGTATCTTTTCTTCTCAATTATTTTCTTTCATTTTTTTGGACTACTAATTGTGAGTTGGGTAAATTTTTATAGGGTAAATCAGTTTTTTATTCAATAATTACTTCATACACATTTTTATTTCATCTCATTGGTAACAGTCCTCACAATGAAACATCACTTATTCTACTTTATCACTGTTTTTTGCTTCTTTTCCTTCTTTTTACCTAACCCTTCTGAACTTTGTCCTTGGATAAATGCTGCCCTTTTGATCTCAAATGGTTGATAATTCTAAGGTGTCTGTACCTCATTAGTGTTATTGTTTCCCTTATAGGCCCATCTATTTGGCTGAAAATTGAGCCAGGAAAGTGAATGACTAAAGGCCATAGTCTCAGGGGTTCCACCATTCTAGATTTGACATTAAATGTGGTCTCTTCTTAAAAAAAAAAAAAATGAGTTTTGTTCCATATTTTTCTCCCACTGTATCTAAAACTATCTATGTTCCCTTTCAGAGTGGTTGGTAATGATAGCAGGGCACCATCTAGTTCTTCTGGTCTCAGGGTTGTGGAGACTGATGTCAATGATTTTCTTAATGTCACCTGAGAACTTGTCTGCTGCCTCATGGCCAGCAGAAGCTGCTTCACTTGTTATCTTGGCATTTTAAGCCAAACTTCTTTCTGAAATTATGAACCCCTTCTTTACTGGCATTAAATTGTCTAGTTTTACATCTTTCACCTTTCTTTTACTTTCAATTGTCAAATAATGACTTTCTCTAAAATCATATTAGAAACTAGAGGAAAGTCCTATAGTTATCTTGTACCCAGATAAAACTTGAATTTTCAACACAAGATAAAAAGGTATTTCACAAAACGTACAGAGTTTTTGCACCTGCTGACAACTTTATGAATTTCTTTTTTAAAAACCAAAACCCAAAAACAACAACAACAACAAAACAACCCAATGTGCTTACGCTTTGTATGGGTTCCATGGTGTTACTTAAGGTTTACGGTATTGCACCAATATGGCTAATAATACATGAGAATGGCAAGATATGCCTTTTTACTGAGATATGCAGTTTACTTGAGAGACAAACCTCTCAAGCTGAGATGATTAGTGTCACATGAATTTTAAGGGCATATCTGCAACACTTGATCTCATTGCAATAGCAACAAAGTTATTACAGTAGTACAGTATTGTTGTTAAGTGCCGTCAAATCAGTGCTTACTCATAGCGACCATGTATAGGGTTTCCTAGGAGCAGCTGGTGAGCTTGAATCGCTGACCTTGTGGTTCAAATCAACCTTGCAGTTCAGCGCATTAACCCACAACACCACACCAGGACTCCTGTACTACAGTTAATTTTATGCAGTTATGATTTAGTACTGTATTGTTGTTTCTTTACATTTCTCTCAACTGAAAATGGTGTTATGTACAGTCTGTAAGTTTTTGTATACATAATATTTTATAAATTAAAATTTTATAATATATATATATATATTATGATGTTGTTGTTGTTCTTGTTGTTGTAAAGTGCCTTTAAGTTGATTTTGACTGTTAGCAACCTGTATGGGTTTTCCAAGGTTTGAACTGCCAACCTGTGGTTCACAGTCCAGTCCTGATCCTACAACGCCACATAGTAAATGATAAAGTAGACTAGTGTCTACATATATTTCATGCATTCATGACATACCCAATATTTTCTTTAAAAATTCAATATTTCTAGGCTATGTGGTTCATCTACAAGCTTTTCCAAGTTGTCAAAAATCTCCCAAATTTTTTCTAATGTATTTATTGGAAAAAAAATAAGTGTATAAGTGGACTTATGCAGTTTAAACCTGTGTTATTCAAGGGTCAACTGTAAATTCAAGTCCGTTTTCTACAATAGGGGTGGGTTATCATTTGTCCATTACCAGACAGAATTAATTTGCATGTTTATAGAAAATAATTCCTAAAATTTATATCAGTTTTATACAATTTTCCAAAAAAAGAAATTCCCAACTCATTGCCATTGTGATGATTTGGACTCTAGAACAGGGTAGAACTGCTCCGTAGGATTTCTGAAACTTAATCTTTACAGGAAAAGACAACCTCTTTCTTTCAAAGAGCAGCTGGTGGGTTTGACTCACTGACCTTGTGGTTAGCAGCCCAACACTTAGCCCACTGTACCAACAGAACTCCTTGTTCTTCAACTGAAAACCAAACCAAATCCACTGCCCTGAGTCCTTTCTGACTCATAGTGGCCCTATATAGGACAGAGTGGAAAGACTCCTTAGGGTTTCTGAGACTGAATCTTCACAGGAGCAGACAGCCTTATCTTTCTTTTGTGAATCAGCTGGGGATTTTGAATCACTGACCTAGTGGTTAACAGCTCAGTGCTTAGCCCACAGTGCCATCAGAGCACCTTTGTTCTTCAGCTTAGAGAGTGGTAAGTAGTTCAAAGGCACTGAAATTTACCTTATAAGATCAGATAAACCAGTATGGTTTGTCCTATTTGACACACAGTTTTCAACGAAAGCCTCCTCCAGATATGTCTGGGAACATTTCTAAGTCTTTCACATTTTTTTCTGATAGTGTATCCCCTTCTCTTTGTGATTATGATAATCTTGAAGAAATATTGTTCTTGATGATAAAATAAGGCAGATCTCAATTAAGCTTGATTAGATTATTTACATAGATACCTAAAGAATGCTAATTAAAATTTAGGCTTCCTTAAGTTTGCCTTAATACTCTAGAGTCATGCAGCATAGGATAATTACTTTCATCTAGAAGTTTTCATAAGAAATTTCAGATGAATTTAAAAACCTGTACTCAGATGGCACAGAACCGAATAATGTTTTGTTCTGTTGTACATAGAGTTGCTATGAGTCAGAACTGACTGAACTGCACCTAACAACAACTATTGTCTTAGTTACCTAATGTTGCTGTAACAGAAATACCACAAGTGGATGGCTTTAACAACCAGAAGTTTATTTTTTGTCAGTTTAGGAAGCTAGAAGTCTAAATTCAGAGTGCTGGCTCTAGGTGAAGACTTTCTGTAAGTCAGCTCTGCAAAACGGTCCTTTTCTTTCATCATCTGTCGGGCCAGTGTTCCTTGTATATCTCCATACAGCTTGGTATCAATCTTCCCCTGGATCTAGTAGCTTCACAGTGCATAGACCCCAGGTCTAAAGAATGCATTCCATTCCCAGCTCTTCTGTATTGATGGTATTAGGGTTCCCCGAGCTCAACTCACTTCTTTCTCCTTTTATATCTTAGAAGAGATTGACTCAAGATACAACCTAATGCAGCATTTATTGTCTTCTACATTTTTCACCTTTGCTGTTATTGTTGGTGTGAGATGATATCTCATTATTGTTTTGATTTGCATCTCTCTAATGGTTAGTGATAGTGAGCATTTCTTCATATGTTTGTTGGCTGCCTGGATCTCTTCCTTAGTGAAGTGTCTGTTCATATCCTGTGCCCACTTTTTAATTGGGTTATTTGTCGTTTTCTTGTAGAGATGTTGTAGTTTCCTGTA
>NW_006409482.1:0-560 GCF_000296735.1 Chrysochloris asiatica | reverse complement strand
AATGTATTAGGAAGTTTTCCATCCTCCTCTATATTCTGGAATAAATTGAGTATGATTGGTGACAGCTCTTCCCTGAATGTTTGGTAGAATTTCCCTGTGAAGCCATCTGGGTCCGGACATTTTTGGTTGGGAGTCTTTTGATGACCTGATCGATTTCTTCTTTTGTTATGGGTCTGTTCAGGTTTTCTACTTCACTATGTGTAAGTTTTATGTCTTTACTGTCTCTTTAAATTTCGATGTCAATCTTGATACAATCCTGATATAATCAAGATATATATAAGATATAATAAAGATACAATCAAGATGTTCTCTCCTAATCCTATCAATCCTGGTATAATCCTATTAATCCTGATATAATCAAGATGGTCTCTCCTAATCCTATCAATCCTGGTATAATCCTATCGATCCTGATATAATCAAGATACATAAGATATAATCCAGATACAATCAAGATGTTCTCTCCTAATCCTAACAATCCTGGTACAATCAAGATAAGCTTTCCCAAGATGGCGGCTCCTGGAACAGCTTAGTGTCTTGATCCAGAAAGTAATGAATTTCTG
>NW_006409481.1:49062-53297 GCF_000296735.1 Chrysochloris asiatica | reverse complement strand
GGGGGGTCCTCGCTTTGTTCACATAGCAATATATCCTGGAGAAAGATTCTGTGACATTAGTCTCTCCAGTGCTTGCATAGTTGGGGGTGAGGAGAGCCACTTAGGGGTACAGTGTATAGGCATACTACACTTTACTTAACCAATCCCTCATTGATGGATTTTTGTGTTGTTTCCAATCTTTTGACAAACCAACAATGCCACCATGATTTCTGTACCTGGGATATACATCATCTCATCCATATTCTTATATAGCTGTCAGAAGAAATTCCCCAAAAGTGAGCCAAAAGGAAATACATTTGTAATTGAGTGATCATGCTAATTAGCCCTTTATAAGAATTGTACCATTTCTACTCCCAGAATATGAGAACACATCTTTTCCTATATGTATCCTGTGAGAGAAAGTTTTTTCCAACTTTTAAAATCTGGCCAATTACAGGAGTGTGGAAAAGAGCATGTTAGGAAAGCTAACAGGTATTTAGTGTGCTGTAACATCTGAAACATTGAGAGATCAAGTACTTTATGTCTTTGTTAAAATCTTATCAAGAATACTTGGACAGTACTGGCCTTCCTTTCGTATCAACTTAAATATGTGGTGAGCATCTTTTCTGCGGCTTGGTGAACTGTCGTACTCCTTGTTAAGTTTGGATCAACTGCCAACAGTTTATCCTTTGCTTTCTCAAGATCATGAAATATCTCGAAGAGTGCCTTCACTAAGAAGTGTTTTACTGGCCACCTTTCCTCTGGGAAGTCTTCGTCCCTCATTGGTATTGAGAAGTCCGCCTTCATTCTGGCAGCATGTGTCTCTCAAACGGTGGCAGAGGCAGCATTTCCATGGTCAGCTGTTTCCGCGGCAGCTGCGTTAATGTTCAGTTTGAGGTTCACATCCCGCGAGATTAATGCTCTGTTTCTTTGCTGTTCTTATCCTTGTTGGCCAATGCTCTCTCTTTCAATTATCCACTTTTGTCAAATGGCACATGAGTGTATCACTGGAAGACAAAAAGGCAACACCGCAACATGCTTTGCTGTCTGTATGTGAGCTTCCTGATAGATGGTACACAGACCAGTCACCACCAGACATTGAGAGAAGTGATTGGCCAGTGGTCACGATGGGTACCAGTTATTCATGGAGTGGTTTCTGGTACTGGAGAGCTGGCAGTGAAGTGTGTGCTTTGTGCAGTTCCTCACAGTTACTATGGGGCAGCTGAGATTTTATCTGCGTTGCCGCAGGACTGATGGTGTTTACTAAACTGTGACAAATGAAATGTGTGCATATCAGAACCAGGAGAAGTGAGGGCCGCCTGTTTAAAAATGAGATTACCCAATTTGGCAGCTGATAACATTGTGTTATATACGTAGTGTTTCCTTTTTTTTTTTAATAAAGGGGACACATTGTTGCAAATAAAGTTGAGGTCCTCCTTTGTACGTGTGTGTTGCGTCGTATTTGCATAACCGTGGTCTGATGCATTTAGTTCCTTTTCTGTTGCTTCTCTTCCAGATTTATCCAGGAGATTGAGCATGCCCTGGGACTCGGACCCACCAAGCAGTGCCCTCTCCGAGAGTTTCTTACCATGTACATCAAAAACATCTTCCTCAATCAGGTGTTGACCGAGATCAACAAGGAGATCGAAGGAGTCACTAAAACATCAGACCCTCTGAAGATCCTTGCTAATGCAGACACCATGAAGGTTCTCGGGGTGCAGCGGCCCCTTCTGCAGGTAATGATACATTTTGAACTTGCATTTCTCATCAGCAACTTTCATCAACTTGACAAGAGTCATAAATTAAAAAAGAAAAAAAAAGAAAGAAAAAGAATTACCATCTGCTTCTAGATTCATCGGGGACAAAACAAGAGGAACCAAATTAAGCAGGCACTAGGGAAATTTAGGACTAATGTAGGGATAATGAAAGTTCCTTAAGATCTTAAGGAAAAAAATGGTTACTTTGATGTGGTAGAGGGTGGGCCTCATTAACATGCAGGCAACTCATTTGTCTACAGTGTGTCCTTGGAAGCAGTTGTTTTTCTGTTGGTGAATGGATCATGGAGTATGAAGGATTAAAGAGAAGGAAGTTTCTCTGTCTAACCTCAGGTACCAACAGGAAACCCCCGTACCAATCAAGGGTAGATTTGGTGTAAATAACTTGTCTACCTCAGAGTTCAATGGACCAGCCAAATGCTCTGTTGTAAACGTCAGATCATTTCATTCAAAAGATGATACATCATTGAAAAAATGTGCTCTCACTCTATAAACCAAGGGTTTATGAGCAACAGAAAATTGATATGTTAGCATACTTCTCCGTAGATACTTGGGTCCATAGATGTGAGGTTCCGTTACATGCATTTAGCCTGGTGACTTGGAGGTAAATGTAAAACAAACAGGAAATTCTTGTGAGTTTGAGTTGCGGCTTTCAGTTTGACCTCTTAATTACACTGTGCGTGGACCTTTAAGGTGACTGAGAGTCTGGGGCATGATAACCCGTGTTCACACAGGGTGCGCACTATGAGGATGTTTAGAAATGTGGAAACTTCAGAGGAGACCTTGTGTCTCTGTAGGCTGCTAATGGCAAGGTCAGCAGTTCAATCCCACCAGCCCTCTGCAGGAGAAAGATGAGACTGTTTGCTTCTGTAAAGATTTATAGTCTTGGGAACCCTACGGGACAGTCCAGTTTTGTCCTGTATGGGACCACTGTGAGTCAGAATTGACTCAATGGTTGTGACTTTGGCTGTTTTCATTTGTGCCCTTCAAAGAGAAGTTCTATAAACAGAAGAGAGGTACCCACGTGCCGATGGCCTCGCCTCACCTGTGTGTGTACCTGCCTCCCTTGCTGTTCTTTTACTTCTTGGCACATTAGAATTAACAGAACTGCTGGGAGAGTTTCTTAAGCTTCAAATACTCTGTTTTTAGGAGTAAACTTCTGTGACGTGGAGAAACAATCGCGGCCTCTGTTGTAGGACTTGAGCGTGGCATCACATCAGGAAGGTGTTGGTTCGGATCATCCGAGTCTGTGTTAGATGTGACCATGGTGAAGGATCCATATTGACTGTGGGACACAGAGTAGGGGGTGCTGTAAAGGCTCACTATTCCCTCTGCCACACCACTCTCCCTGACTCTGTGTGTGGCTGGGACCTTCTCTCCTCTAAGTCTCAGCTCAAACCTGACTTCTACAGGAAGGCGTGCCCTGACTAGCCTACCTACGCAGATCCCATATCCTGGTCCTTCTCTATGCTGACCTACCTGGCTCACTTCTCCAAGGAGCACTGTGGATTGTACCATCCAGGCTCCCACGCCAGGTGGCTTCAGGTCCTGCCAGTCAGATGCCCTGACAGGAGACCAGCAGGTGAGAGGAGCGGGCAGGTATCTCTTTCCCTTCCTCCTGCACTTCCAGTCATGGTTCTGGCTGTAGCTTTGTCCCTCCACAGCAGAGGTCCTGCCAGGTCACACCTCCTCTGCACTCCAGCTCCACCTTGGGCTCTGGCCCTTTGATAGAGCCTTCTATTGTGGCAGCTCTCCTGGGACCTCAGCATCCTGTCTACTTCCCACAATCCCTCTGCCTCCCTTCAAGTTCTCCCTTCTTTCATGTCTCTTCATTTGAACAGTCTGAGCAGAGTTCTCTTTTTTAGCTAGGCTCCTGTATAGAGCCTCCTAGTTAATCATTATTTTCTTGTTGTGGTTAAGTGCTTTGGAGTCCGTTCTGACTCATAGCGACCCTGTATAGCGTTTTCTAGGAGCGGCAGTTTGAACTGCTGCTCTTGTGGTTAACTCTCCAGTGCTTATCCTCCAGCACCACATGAGGATTCTAATCACTATTTTAGCATCTTGGTTTTTGTTTTGTTTTCCCTTCATAGTACTTAGCACAGGTA
This sequence comes from Chrysochloris asiatica, assembly GCF_000296735.1. Taxonomy (NCBI): domain Eukaryota; kingdom Metazoa; phylum Chordata; class Mammalia; order Afrosoricida; family Chrysochloridae; genus Chrysochloris; species Chrysochloris asiatica. Next base: position 49,438 of record NW_006409481.1, on the reverse strand, counting down.
ACATTATTAATCCATTATTTTTTTAACTTCTGCCTTTTCCCACTGAAAGGTCGGTTTTAGTATAGTACCTGCTGACTAGAAGATGTTCAGTGTCTATTTGCTGGATAGATGAGTGGGTGGATGGATGGATGGGTGGGTGAGTGAGTATGTGGTGAATGGGTGACGAGTGACCTTTTTTTTGGCATTGCTAGGTTGTCTTTTTTTTTTTTTTTTTCTTAAATATTTTATTGTGAATTTAGTTTTACATTCATTCTATCGTATATCATCTCATTGCCATAGTTACAATCCCCTCCATGCAATCCTTCCCCCGTACCCGCTGGTCTTCAGCACACAGTCGCTCTCCCTCTCTGGATCTAAAGTCTCCAGCTGCTCCATC
>NW_006409481.1:0-7407 GCF_000296735.1 Chrysochloris asiatica | reverse complement strand
CTCTATGTTGATTGTAATAACAGTTTATGTTATCAAATCCAGTAACTATCATATATATAGTTGTTACTCTTAGGTGCCATCCAGTTGATTGTGACTCATGTCAACCTTGTACACAACAGAATGAAACACTGTCCAGTCCTGCAACATCCTCACAATTGTTACATTTGAGCTCACTGTTGCTGCCACCGGGTCAGTCCATCTTGGAAACTGCTTCTTTGTCACTGACCTTCCACTCTTCCAAGAATGATGTCCTCCTCTAGGTACTGGTCTCTCCTGATAATATGTCTAAAGTATGAGAGAAATTCCCGCTGTACTCACTTTAAAGGTGCGGTTGGACCTTTGTGTTTGCGTGTTCCCTTGGCAGTTCTTGGTACTTTAAGTATTCTCTACCAACACCATCATTCACATGCATCGGTTCTTCTCCAGTCTTTTTGTTTTGTTTTTCCTTAAAAGGGCCTGCGTTGACTCAAGCTTCGAAATCCAGATTTATGTCTTGAAGTTAAAAATATCCGTATGTAAGTGGCCCTGGCATCGTGGGAGCTTTGGTTTCCATTGCTTGTATTCTGTGAAGTAGAATGGATTAACTGTGATCTGTTTAGAAAGATGGCACCAGGGCCTCTTCAGACAAGGTAGGCTTAGGCATCATGCTGCTTTTCCAATGCAGGAGCCTCAGTGTCAAGGACCATGACTGCCTGCCACCTGGCCTGTGTTATGTCAGATGGTCTCTGGGAACACGCCACTAAAAACATTCTGAGAGCCCAGTGTGAGGAATATAGACTCTGCCCACTGAGGTAACCGGAGCTGTCTTTGCGCTCGACTCCCATGCCACGCTGTCTAGTATTTGCTTCCTCAAAGTCAGAACCCCTGGCCTGCAGCCTGGTGGGCTTTGGCCCCAGTAGGAACTCCCCAACATGTCTCACATCCAGGCCACGAAGTTTCCCTCTCACCCAGCAAATGACATCTTTCTCGATACTGATCCAGCTCTTGGTTTAAACAAAACTTTCACAATTCAGGTTGCATGCAGTAAGGGAAAGGAAGCTCTGCTTATGTGAGCAGATTCCAGGTTTAGTTTAAAATCATGTCGTGACCACGAGTCCCAAAACCATGGCGGCAGCCTGCTGATGACACACTCTTCTCCAAGGATGAATGGGGTGTCTCTGGTTGGCTGGCCACACCTGACAGTCATCTAAGGATGGACGGAATCCAGTCTCTGATAACTGCACTCATGCCTGCCCTCCCTCCACACCCACCCATGCTGCTGGAAACTTAATTTATAGTGAAAAGAAGTAACCCATCACATGTACTTTCTGTCTTTGAAGCTGCTCTTCAGTCTAGAAAGAAAATAGGGGATGAAGTGGAAGGAACTTTGAGAGAAGACAATGCATGAAGGATGCTGGGGCGGGGGTGGGGGAAATACCACTGAGACAGTGGGTTCTCTTAAAAATCCATTTCTAGCTCACGCAGCTGCTTGCTTCATTACCTCATGCTTTCTTTTAATCTTTCAAGTCTGCGTCTATCTTTCAGTCCAGTTCTGTAGTTTCTTGCAAACCTCACAAATGCTAATGATTGAAATCATTGGCCTGTCTAAAGTAGTCAAGTACCTGGTAACCGCAGCCCTTATACCACCTGGGGTTAGACTGTGGTTGATGAGTACTGACCAGTCTATCCAGGGAGAGCTTCTGGGCCTAGAGAGTCCTATTCCAGGGCTTAGTAGTTATACAAGAGTGAGTCAAAAATTATCCACACTCTGGCTATATACTAAAGTACCCGTCTACATCCATGGCTGATGACAACATTGAGTGTGCCTGTGAAATGATTCTGTCAAAATAGAATAGTGACAGTGGATTCTGTGGCAAATCATTTGCACATTTAGCCATGGCTCTGTTGTTGTTGTTAAGTGTCATCAAGTCGGTTCCAACCCATAGCGACCCTGTACAGGGTTTCCGAGGTTGTAAATCTTTATGGGAGCAGAAAGCCTCATATTTCTCCCACAGAGCAGCTGGTAGTTTCGAACTGATGACCTTGCGGTTCACAGCCCGATTTGTAACCACTATGCTACCAGAGCTCTGCCTATGAAATAATCCACAGCAGACTTGGGTTTTGAAAAGTTTATGTGAGATGGTGACTGAAACAGGTCACCGAAGAACAGAAACAGAATCATTTGGACCTCTGCAAACAGAATTTGGACTGATACTCAAAGGAAGGTAAAAGTTTCTTTTAAAAAAATTGTTACTTGTGACGAGATATTGACTCATCACTAAGAGCCTGAGAGTAAACAGCAGAGTATGGACTGGAAACATCCTCAATCACCAACCAAGAGAAAGTTCAAAAGTCAACCATCAGCTGGAAAATTGATGCTTACAGTTTTCTGGGATTCTCCGGGGCCAGTATTGGAACACTATCAGGATAAAGGTTCAACAATCAACTGTGCTCATTGCAGTGAGATGCTCACTGAAGAGCTGAAGCCTAAACTTTGGATTAAATGCAGAGAACTGCTATCTAAGGACATTGTGTGATCTTGCATGACAATGCACATCCATATACCTCTGCCCACACTGTTGACACTCTGCAGAAATTTCATTTTGAAGTGTTACAGCATCCTCCCTATAGTCCTCATCTCGCTCCATCAGACTTTCACCTGTTTGGTCCTCTGAACATAGCCCTCCGAGGACAAAGATTCACCTCTGATGAAGAAGTGAAGACAGTGGTGCATTCGTGGCTTGCAGCTCAGCTGAAAACACTTTTTAATAAAGGAAAACGAAAGCTTGCATCATGACAGATGGACAAAATGGATTGAAAAGCAAGGAGATTATGTTAGGAAATGATGTATTTATCTTTTCTAAAAGTTGATTTAAATGAATTCTATAGCCAAAGTGCAGATAATTTGTGACTCACCTCATGGACAGCTCCACCTTATGTTGGCCCAAAGAGTCTGTTCTTTCCCTCTTAGAAAGGACCGCTCGGCTGTGACAATACGGCATAAGCGTGCTTACACAGAGTCAGTTAACTTTAGAAAAGACCGCTGGGCTGGGGCAATACGGCATGAGCACACAGAGTCAGTTATTTGTCGGTAAAAGTCATGGTAGCAGTTAATTTAATATTTATAATGGGGTGAATTGAATTATATCCCCTCCAAAATATATGTTGAAGTCCTAATTCCTGGTGCCTGTGGCTATAACCTTGTTTGGAAATTGGGTCTTTGAAGATGTTACCAGTTTAACTTAGCACAGAGTCAGACTGAAGTAGAGGCCTAATCTAGTACAAATGGTGTTCTTATCAGAAGAAAAGACACCGAGAGAGAGACAAAGGGAAGGCAGCCATGTCTGGTGGTGGCAGAGACTGGAGTGATGGATCTACACACCCAGGAACACGAAGAGTCACCAGCTGCCACCAGAAGCTGGGAGAGAGGCCTGAGAAGGGAACAGCATGTAGGACACTCTGGTCTCTGACTTCCTGCCTCCAGAGCTCTGAGGCTGTGCCTCTGCTCTTCTGTGTTGTCTCCTGGCCATACAGTCTCGGCTGCAGCTGCGCAGCTGTGCGTTTGTAGCAGGAACAATACAGAAACCAATGACCATGGCTGGATTCCAGTACAAATATCCTTACAAAAGGAGATGCCAGACTAGATTTGGCCTGCGGAGTATGGTTTTCCAAGCCCTGTATGATGGCAAGATTGCTGGTCTCACATGGGGTTTAAAACCTAGACCATCACAGTGTGGTAGCTCAATTTGTAAAGATTATCATGCTAGAATTTCCCATGTGTCCCTTGGAATGTTAAATGGGATAACGTACATGAATAAGATTTATTTACTATGTAATACCATGTCAAGAGGAGTCATCATATGGCACTGTTGGATAAGCACTGAACTGCTGACCCAAAGATCTGAGGTTCAAACCCACCAGCTGCTCCTCAGAAACCCTATACAGTGTCACTGTGAGTCAGAAGTGACTTGCCATCACTTACGAACAACAGCTTGTCAGGAGGGACCAGTCCCTGGAGAAAGACATCATGCTTGGTAAAGTGGAGGATCAGCAAGAAAGAGGAAGACCCCCATGAGATGGACCAACACGGTGGCAGCAGCAGTGGGCCCAAACATACCAACAATTTTGAGGATGGTGCAGGATTGTGTTTTGTTCTGTTGTGTGTGGGTCACTGTGAGTCGGAACTGACTCGATGGTGCCTACACAACAATCATGTGAACATAGCATTTTGTTCCTAATCAGTAATATTAGCAGCAGCAAGGGCATTTTTTTTTTTTTTTACAGGACTGTTGTTGCTGTTAAGTGCCATCGAGTCAGTTCCGACTCATAGTCACCCTGTATAGGGTTTCTAAGGAGTGACTGGTGAGCTTGAACCGCCGACCTTATGGTTCAAGCTGACTTACAGTCTAGTACATTAGCCTACAGCTCCACACCAGGACTTACAGGATAGGAGGTTAGGATTCACTTCTAATTCCTACAATTGTACAAGAGTTTTGGGGGGCCCTCAGAGAGCCTTGAGACTAGTAGACTGCCCCTAGAAATGGCCATATCCATGGGATTCTAGTCGGAAACCAATCAACTCTCTCCAGCTGAAGGGAACCCGCGAAGCCCACCTGTCACCACTCTTACCACACTTTATCACTCATCACCCTGCCTTCCTTGCTTCCTGAAAGCAGATACAGGGGCTTGTCTGGCCCTCCATTGTATCATTGATGCTTCAAGAATATATTGACTGAATGAGTCATCCCAAACTATTGCATTCTCACCTGGATTCATATATCCTAGAAAAAAAGATCAATTTTTCTTTTTCTAATAATCAGATTTTTTGGTCAGGTTTGCAAAGAGGTTGTGAACATTCATCTGTGAGCACTTCAGCATATGAAATATTCATGTTTTCAGTGTCTCACAGCTAAGTGTATGCAAGTTATTCATACACAGAGTGTTCAAGGACTTAACTCTTAATATAAATGTTTGGGAACTATTTCTAAATAAAATTTCCATTTCCTTGATCTGCTGATACTCTTCTAACCCAACAAAACAATGTCAGTTCCTGTGATCAACAGAGTACTGGTCTCCCCAAAATTACAAATCTGGAACGTTTGTCTGAGTGCAGTACGACTCACATGTTCTCAACTGAAATCATTGGCACTGATTACAATGTAGAAATTCTAGAATCTTTGCACTTTAGGGGGATTCTAAATGCGTCAGACTGCAAAGCTGTTGAACTGCAACGTTGGCAGTTCAAGCTCACCAGCTGCTCCTTGGAAACCCTATACAGGGTCACTTTGGGTCGGAATTGACTCGACAGCATTTGACAACAACAATAAAGGCAAAAGGATGTTGTTTACATAATGTAGTGTAACATTTCCCAAAATAGGTTTCACAGGCTCCAATGCTGAGACTGTTAAATAGGTACTGTGTATGAAACGGTTCCAACGTGAAAAATCGAGTTGTGGGTAGGTAAATGTTAAGTCTTTACTGTAACATCACATGGGAATATAATAGTGCTATTTCCCAAATGATTTTTTTTTCTTCTCATGAATGTATTGCAAGGCCCTAGTGATCTAAAGAATTGTTTCTATTTTTGTTAATTACTACTGAGTCAATTCTGACTCATAGCTACCCTGTGTACTGTTTCCGAGGGACGGCTGGTTTCCTTGTGATTAGCAGTGCAGTGCTTACCCTACAACACCACACCAGGTTTCCAGTCTGAGGATTACTCTTTGGGAAACAGTTTACTCATACAGTTTACTCATACAGATACATAATGCCTCCAATAGAGAGCCCTTAAACATCATCCAGAGTCCCTGAGTCAAGGAGTCAATGCTTTCAGCTGTTAACTGAAAGTTTGGCTGTTCGAGTCCACCAAGTGGTGCCTAGGAAAAAGGCTTGAAGATCTTTCAAAAACCCAGCCATCAATAGTCCTGTGGTGCACAGTGCTGCTCTTATGTAGATGGGGTCGCCGTGATTTGAAGGCCAGTTGATAGCAACTGGGTTTTGTTTTTGTTTTGTCTTATGAAGGTTTAGGTTCCCTTCTAGGTGGGCTCTGTCAGAATTCACTTTGTAGCACCCCACCCTGCCTCCACTGCACACAGACAGTGACCGGAAATGCTCCTCTCCAAAGATAACCCACTCTGTTGCTGGTCTGCCTTCTGTTTCCAGCCAAAGTTCTTCCTTAGAATTGAAACCAAAATCTGTTTTTTCTATAAATGATCTATTTCTTCTAATTTTGCCATCTGGAATATTGGCAAGTTTGCTTTCTTTTCTACAAGATAACTATGTTGTTTGCTTTTAGTCATCTTTTTCTCCAGTTGCATAGGGTTTCCTAGGCTTTAAATCTCTGAGGTAATAGAAAGCCTCATCTTTCTCTCAGGGAGAAAGGTAATATATATTGTGTTATACATATTTTTGATGATATATATTGTATATATACAACCTGATATATATTGTATATATGTTGTTGTTTTTATTAAGTGCCATCAAGTCAGTTCCAACTCATAGTGACTCTGTATAGGGTTTCCAAAAAGCAGCTGGTGGATTTGAACAGCTAACCTTGCTGTTCAAGCTGACCTTGCAGTCCAGTGCTTCATCCTACAGCATGACATGCATATATAGTCCCATGTGCTGGACTGCGAAGCCTAGTATGAATTGTTGTTAAGTGCCGTCAAGTCGTCTCCAACCTATAGCGACTCTGTATAGGGTTTCTGAGGAGTGGCTGGTGAGCTTGAACTGTCGACCTTAAATAAATCAATCAGTGGTTCAAACCCACTAGTTGTTCCTCAGAAACCCTATAGAAGGCTGCTATGGGTCAGAACTGACTCAACAGAACTTAACAACACCAGCAATTATATATGCACAACAGGATGAAACATGGCTCGGTCCTGCACCAACCTCATAATCACTACACTTGTGCTCATTGTTGCCACTGTGCCAATCCATCTCGTTGGGGTCTTCCTTTTTATCTCCTACCCTCCACTTTACCAAATATCATATCCTTCTCCAGGGACTGGTCCCTTCTGACAATATGTCTGAAGTAAGAGAGATGAAGTCTGGTTATCCTGGCTTCCAGGGAGCTTTCTGTCTGTACCTATTCTAACACAGATTAGTTTCTTTTGGCAGTCCATGGTACTTTTAATGTTCTCCCCAAACACCATAGCTCAAATGCACCAATTCTTCTACGGTCTTCCTCGTTCACTGTCCAGCTTTCATGTGCATATGAGGTTATTGAAAATACCATGGCTTGTGTCAGGCACACCTTAGTCCTCAAACTGATGTTTTTGCTCTTCAACACTTTAAAGAGGTCTTGTGCAGCAGATTTGCTTTGCAGTGCATCGCTTGATTTCTTGACTGCTGCTTCCATGAATGTTGATGGTTGATCCAGGCAAAATCTTTGACACCTTCAGTCTTTCGCCATTCATCATGATGTTA
>NW_006409480.1:73235-74008 GCF_000296735.1 Chrysochloris asiatica | reverse complement strand
CAAGCGGGGAGGAGGTGGAACAAGACAGGTGAACACTGAGACAAGTTTGCATGGCCTAGTGGGACAGCAGTTAATAGTGATGCATACTCAACCTTAGAATATCAGGGCTCTGGGATACAGGGATCTAGGTATAGCATGAAGAGGGTAAATAATACTAAATACAATATGAAAAAGGTAAACACCGAGGAATAGATATCCAGGTGGTGGGAAGGTCAGGTAGATTACTGGATAAAACAGAGAGTCTTAAATGGAGGGAAGAACTAATGTTATATAAGGTAACCAGAATGGGGTTGGGGTGGGGGGGTTTAGTTTGGGTGTTGGGAAGGGCAATACAAGCAGGAGGAGGTGGAACAAGGCAGATAGGTGAACACTGAGACAGTTTTGCATGGCCTAGTGGGACAGAGATAAATAGTGATGCATACTCAACCTTGAACAACAGGGCTCTGGGATACAGGGATCTGATATAGCTTAAAGAGGGTAAATAATACTAAAATCCTTGACTGCCTTATGAATATTAGTTTCCCTTGCCTACTATTATTATAAAAGACACTTGAGTGGGATAGAAAGGAATGTTGGGAAACATGATTAGAGAAAACTTGTAAACCCACCTTCAGCCTAAAATTGACTGGAATACCTAAAAGGGTTTCTACAACATACCCAGTGAAATAGGCCTCGTGCAAATCCTTTACAGAATATAGGACCTTAGGTGGAATCCTGATCCCCATCTTCAACCTTATGAGGTGAGACATTCCCACTAGAAAGGACAAGCAGAC
>NW_006409480.1:68769-69685 GCF_000296735.1 Chrysochloris asiatica | reverse complement strand
ACACACACACTCACACATGTTGTATTGTTGGTGGTGTTGACTGCCATACAAACGTGTATTTATATGGATGTACAGAGTCCTGGTGTGGTGCTGTGGGTTGACGTGTTGGTCTGCAAGTCAATTTAAGCAACAATAACAAAAAAAAACCCTCTATCGCCGTTGAGTCGATTCCACCCATAGTTACCCTTTATAGGGTTTCCAAGGAGCAGCTGGTGAGCTTGAATCGCCAACCTGGCATTCCCAATGGCTTTGCAGTATGGTGCATTAACCCACAGTGCAACACCAGGACTCCATAATATATATACATATATATTTGTATAACTATAGGTATATGTATATGTATATATATATATATATATACATACACACACGTATACATATAGATATATGTGTGTGTGTGTGTGTGTGTATATATGGAGCTCTGGTAACATAGTGGTTACATAGTGGACTCATCACAAACTTTAGGGCAGAATAGAACTGTGTACGGATTCTGAGCCTATTAATCTTTTATGCAAGCAGAGAGCTTCATGTTTTCATCAACGAGTAGATGGAGGGCTTGTGTGTATATATATGAAGCTCGGGTTACATAGTGGTTACATAGTGGAATCATCACGGACTTTAGGGGAAAATAGAACTATGTACGGATTCTGAGCCTATTAATTTTTTATGCAAGCAGAGAGCTTCATCTTTTCATCAACAAGTAGACGGAGGGCTTGATCCATTCACATGTGTTCAGCCCAATGATGAACTCACTGTACCTCCATGGCTCCTTATATAGATATAAATGAGTCAATGGGGTACAGGAACAGATACGTTAAGACAAGTCCTGCTCAGAGTGACCCCATGGGACAGGCTAGAACTGTCCCACCGGGAGGTCTCGGCAGTACTACAGAAGCACATCACCAGGTGTTTCTCC
>NW_006409480.1:66077-68669 GCF_000296735.1 Chrysochloris asiatica | reverse complement strand
TGATGAAGATGAAAGACCATAGCCTTTGGTATGGGTTGCCATCTCAATGTAAGGAAAACAAAAATCCTCACCAATAAAAAAACATCAAGATAAAGGAGAAAAGACTGAAGTTGTCTAAGACGTCATTTTGCTTGATCCACCATCAATGCTCATGGAAACAGCAGTCAACAAATCAAAGGACATATTGGTTTAGGCAAATCTGTGCACAAGACCTCTTTCAAGTGTTCAAGAGCAAAGATACCAATTTGAGAACTAAAGTGCACCATATCCAAGCCATAGTATTGTTAATAACCTCATATGCATGTCAAAGTTGGACAGTGAGTAAGGAAGACAGTAGAAGAACTGATGCATTAATTTATGGTGTTGAAGAATATTAACAGTACCATGGACTGGAAAAAGAACAAACATCTGTATTTGAAGAAGTATAGCCAGAATGCTCCTTGGAAACCAGGATGGCCAGGTTTCATGTCTCATACTTTTGACATCTATCAGGAGGGACCAGTACCTAGAGAAAGATATTATATTTGGTAAAGTGGAGGAACACAGAAAAAGAGGTAGATTCCAAGGAGACTGGTTAGCATAATGGTGGCAGCAAAGGACTCAGGTTTATCACGATGCAGAGGTTGGTACGGGACCCGGCAAAGTTTCCTTCTGTTTTGCATAGGGTTGCTATGAGTGAGTGCTGACTCGATGACACCTAAGAACATGCTTCACCTTATTCAAAGTTGTGTTTGCAGCAAAGTTAGATTTTCGTGTACAAATATCATTACCAAACTCTTAAATATTTGTGGTATACATAAATATATAGAGATATTTATCCCTAGCTTCCTTCCTAACCCATTCAGACTATGTCTCAATCCATGTATCTATGCATTGAACACTGTTGTTCCAAGGTTACTGTTCCATCATCCTGTGATCCCATTCAGCCCATGCATACCTCCCTGTGACTTCACCCGTGTTTATCATTCTTCTGCCACCTTCTCTCTTCTTGTATATTGCCCTCCCGGTTACACACCTGATATGTGTCTACCTCTAGTCCTGGTGTGGTGTTGTGGATTAATACACTGGACTCCAAAGTCTGTTTGAACTGCAAGGTTGGCACTTCAGCTTACCAGCTACTCCTGGGAAACCCTATAGAGGGTTGTTATGGGTCAAAACCAACTCAATGGCACTTAATAACAACACTCTAGTCAGTGAATTACTCCCTCCCACTCCTGGTAATCATCAAAGAATGTTTCCTTTAGTATGAAAACCCACATTAATGGTCTCCTACAATATTTGTCTCCTTTAGTGACTAATTTCAATAGGCATAATGTACTCGAGATTCATCCATTTTATGAGGTGTTGTCAGATTCATCCTTATTTTATCCATTCTTCCAATGATGGGCACTTATGCCACTCCCATCTTTTTGATACTGTGACTAGTATTGTGATGAACATCGGTGTGCATAGATCTGTACGTGGCCTGGCTCTTACTTCTTGCGGATGTTAACTTCAGTAGGGTATTTCTATTTCCGCCTTTCTGAGGAAGGGCCACACCGTTTTCCACCGTGGTTGCATCATTTTATAATTCTACCAGCAAACGTCTTCCTTTTCCTAATGAAGATATCCGAGCTATAGGTAGTGGCCAATCGAATTGTGTAATCTTGTACCTTACCAAGTGTAAACCAATCCTCAAGAAGTTAGGTAGAAAACCCCCGAATCTGTTTGTAAAATTCTATAAGAACCCCGCTACCAGAAAGCTCGGGGCTCTATTCCTACTCCTCTGTGTCGGTTAAGGTTAGAGACCTGGCTTGAGCTTGAATAAAACAACTCTTGTGCACTTGCATCGGCTTCTGCTTCAACTCCTCGGATGGTTTTTGGGGACCCTGAACTCTGGGCATAACACTATGGGAGGAGGGCTGGTATCGGATGTCCTGAGAAACCCTATACACGGTCGTTCTGAGTCAGAACCAGCTTGATGGCACTCATCAATAACACCAAAAACGCCAGCAGAAGACAGAGATGGGGTGAGGACTAACACTTACACTGGGAAACATGCGTCTCACACATGGGAACACTTGAGGAAAGAGCATCCCTCCAAAACAGATGGACCTGGAGACCACACACGTGACCCAGCGGGACTTACTGTCCTGATCACTCCCTTCATTGGTGAATTCATAGGAGAACCAAGCCCCATCCAGGACTCCATTAACAGTCAGGCTCTTCTGTGACTAACTCTTCCATTTTCAACAACATCACAGTGCAAGAGGGAGAAGTGCAGTTTTAGAAGGGCACAGAAAGGCTCGAGTGCCTGGGGAGGAGAGAAGAAAACTATCTGCAGGGATGGGACAAGGACAGCTCTGAGAACCAGGACGGTGGCTTCCTCACACAAAGCTATTCTGTCGCCAGAAGGTTCTGCTCAGGACGTTCTGTCATTCAACACAGAGAACCCAGGCCCAAGAGTCACACTAGGCAGGTGATCCCAGGCATCCAAGGCTTGAAACACCACATATATGAAGAAACAGGATGCCTCTTGGCCACCTCTGCCACCTTTGGACCTCACTGGGGAAGCTCAGGCCTCAGCACACAGTCCCCCAACAATTCACACTT
>NW_006409480.1:64681-65977 GCF_000296735.1 Chrysochloris asiatica | reverse complement strand
AATACTTAGAACAGGGTACAAAAGCAATTTACTAGGAAAACCTCCAATGAAGGTTGGGAATGAAAATAGCAGAAGGAGGGTTTAACTAGATGAGTTAAAAAAGGATGTGGATACAAGACACTTGTAACATTAAAAGAAGAAAAAAGGATGATCTTTCTCCCTGAACACAGGTTTTTTTTTTGGTTTTTTTTTTTATGATTGTCAACAAACAAGGTCAGGTATCAGTGAGGTTCCTTTCCTCAACTACAGAGGTCTACTCTAACTAACTCATGCATTCAATTCCCACTCCTTCCACACAGGAAGGTAAGTCAATGGTTTCTGACCTTCCTGATGCTCGCTGGATGAGCATTAAGGGTTGGAGCTGGGCACACCGCTGGTCATCAGACTAGCAGAAAGACAGAAGAACGAGGAGAGAAGTGCATCGTTTGAACATTCAAACTCCTCGACATAAGGGATACCGATGCCAAGATACATGGAGCTCTCTGAAGAATGATGGGCCTACAGATGTAGAAAGGAAACAAGGACCTTTTCCATCAGCCAACAGAAAGAAAGGTCCATCCTAGGGCCGGAACCCTGAATTCAGACTTGGGGCCTCCTAAACTGTGAGGATACATTTCTGGTTGTGAAAGCCATCCACTTGGGGTATTTCTATTCTAGCACCATTAGATAAATAAGACACTGATCTTTTCTCCTTCTTCAAATTTTCCTACGTTTCAATGAATGGATGTTTGCAGCTGTTTCTTCTCCTGCGAATCAAATCACATCAGAGAATGAAAGTTCTGAAATCTTTGTACCGTCAACTTTGTTAAGGTCAAGTCTACTTTGAGGAGACAACTCTTCTCCAGTCATACTGTAAGTGCCTTCCAGTCTGAGGGGCTAATCTTGTTTATGAAAAAAGATCAATCTTCCAATGCTCATCAGAACATTTCCACTAGGTGGCTTTTCAAAAGTGGACCACCCCTCTCTTTCTAGTCTGTGTCCCATTCGAAGCTCTGCTGAAGCCTGTCCATCACGGGTGAACTTGCTGGTAACTGAAACATTGGTGAGATAGGTTCCAAAGTAACAACCTGCAAGCCAACGCAGTATGACCAACTGCCGGAATGATGGTGGAGTTCAATACGTGGAGGTTGTATTCATGGGGAAGCCAGGATATGCACGCTCCAGAGAGCAAATGACCATAACTGTATTATTCAATACTGCATTACCCATCCTCAGCTCTCATACTCGATTAACACCAAGTATTTGGTGAACACATTTTAAAAGAAATGAAGGTCTCCATACCTGCCAGGTTTCTGA
>NW_006409480.1:55030-55647 GCF_000296735.1 Chrysochloris asiatica | reverse complement strand
GGGTTCAAGGTCATGCTCCACTCTGAGAGCACAAGCCTGCCTTCCTCATGCAGCCCCACAGACCTCTTCCTCAGACAACAGCCTCGCAGAGGAGGGGTCTCCTCTGCCAGGGCCTGAGAGGCAGCCAGAGGTGAGGAACGTTTGACCCACAAAATCATTTGGTCCAGCCCTGCTAAAGCAGCCACAGTTCCAGTCAATATATTATTCCTGTTGATTCTAATAAGATCCACCAATTCGGTACTGACTCATAGTGACCTTGTCAGGAACCACACGAAACACAGCCCAGTCCTGGCTCCATTTACTGTTACTGCTATGGTTGAGCCCACTGTTTCTATCTCAGCACAAATCCATCTCTTTTGGGGTCTTCTTCTTTTTGGCTGACAGTCCACTTTACCGAGCATAATGTCCTCCTTCAGGGACGGGTCACTCCTGATAATATGTCCGAAGGATGAGAGACAAAGTCTGGCCATTCTGGCATCTAAGGATCATTCTGGCTGTCCTTCTTTCAACACAGATGTGCTTTTCTTTTGGTGGTCCATGGAAGTACTTTTAATATTCTCCTCCAACACGATAACCTAAATACCTTAGATCCTCTAGGCTCTGCTATGATCGTTCCA
>NW_006409480.1:53701-54930 GCF_000296735.1 Chrysochloris asiatica | reverse complement strand
CACAAGAGTCTTATCCCATCACCTTTCAGCATCCCCGTCCTGAGAACTTGGAAATCACTCAATGGAGATTCCTTTCACCATAACTTCTGGAACTAGGTTCCCAAATGAAAGCTTGAAAGCCAGTCACTAATTGCCTTTGAAGCTCACACCATTTTTGAGTAGCTAATGTCTCAGTTGCTCATCTGCCGGCGATGGCATACGCAGGTCTTGAGAAGCCCTCCTCAGGCCTGTGAAGCCATGGACCCTGAGGGCCGAGGAAGTGATTTCCTGACGTCCTGGGTGCATAGGTTTTTGTGAGCACACTGGCTGGCTACCTCTGTACAATTCACTTTGGTTTTCACACTGCTCATTCTATATTTCTCTCTTATGCTTTTAACTCCAATGATTGTAGCTTCTGAGAAATTGGTGTATAATATTAGCAAAATACACATTGCCTCTCTTAATGGCTCCACTGTAAATGTCACTGCCTTGAAGATATTGGCAGTCTGTGGGGTCCTGAGAACAGATTGTCTTAAGGACCAGGCGGTGGCCACCTGGGAAGAATGTTGGAACTACTCCTTATCTGACTATTCAGTCATATTTGAACTTTAACTACATGAGCTCTTGATGTCCATGTATAAAAATAAACTGAAACTTTCCCCCTAGTAGCCAAACCGGTACAGCTTCCTCAAATGACTCAGGTAGAACAGTAACAAGAGTTAACAGATAAACTATAATTGCTTGCTTGAATTTTTCTCATAGAAATAAGAATCTTGGATTATCATAAAAGTTATTCGTGACATTTTCTCAGAGAAATATAAATGCGAGATTATTATGCAAATCATGAAGTATTCAGAACATATTGATTGATTAACTCTGAATCATCATGTTCTATATCACATGAATAATTTTATGTCTTGCCTTGAAGGAACAGTCACTTTTTTCCTTATTGTCTCCTGTGCCAATTTCCTTTTTTTCTGATAATAAAAGATTGGGGCACAGCTAGTCCAGTATGCTAGTTTGCCTGGCAGCTTGCATTAAACTTGTGTGTCTCTCTTCTTTGTGTTAACCCTTTATTTCTCGCCTACCAGATCTCTCAGCTTCGTGAAGCCCACCCCCTTATCGAGGCCGGACCCCGACACCCATCCTTGTCGATCCTGTGTACCCAGGGGTCAGGAATCATCCTACTGCATCCACAGGCATAGGTCAATATAAAAAAAACCTATGTGCATCAAAAGACTTCACCAAAA
>NW_006409480.1:44101-45533 GCF_000296735.1 Chrysochloris asiatica | reverse complement strand
GAACCGCTGACCTTAAGGTTAGCAGCCCGATTCATAACCACTATGCTACCAGAGCTCATGGAGGTAGTAACTCTAAATACCAACAGAGAGGGAAGGATTCTTCACATCGAGTATCAATGCTATCCCCTCTGCACACAAGGTAGATAGGGATGGGCAACTTAGACTTTGGTTACCTAAAATAAGGGGGCGATAAAGACACGAAGTGAATGGCTTACAAGGTTTCAAGAGAGAGTTTAGTTTAAGAATGTGTGGGGAAAGAGTCTCCACTGAATAGTTTTCATCTCGTCTAGATGGGTCTCGTAAAAAGAGATGGGGATAAGATTCTTATGATTCCATAGTGAGTAACTGTTATCATGACTAATTGCGACTGTCACAATTGTAAAAGTTTTGTCACAAAAACATGGGAGTAGTTAATCTTACAGTCCAGAAACCAAGGACCTAGGACCATCAAGGGAAAAGAGCAGATTCAGAATGCAGGACCTTTCCTAACTCGAAACCATTCCGTGTTCCCAGGTTCTTTTACAACTGCCTCTTGATCTAAACACGGGTTACTCATGAGGAAAATATTCATTTTGCACACTGTGGCCCACAGCTTGTCAGGAACCACACACTCCAAAGCCTTTGCACACAGGATCAATAAAGCAATCATATTAGGAGTGACTTAATTAAAGGTTTGACCACATATAGCAGACTAATTCTTAAGTCCGACACTCATGTGTCAGTTTGTCGTCCTGTGGGGGTTTGCGTGTTGCTGTGATTCTGGAAACTATGCCACAAGTGTTTTGAACACCAACAGGGCTACCCACGGTAGACAGATTTCAGCTCAGCTTCCAGATGAAAACAAACTAAGGAGGAGAGTAGGTCTACTGGAGACTATTTAGTCAATGAAAACCTTGTGTATAGCAGTGAAACACTGTCAACATCAGAATCGTCAATAATTACACTTGACATTGTTGTTAGTGCCATCCAGTCGGTTCTGACTTAGAGAGACCCTCTATAGGGTTTCAAGGAGTGTCTGGTGAGCTCGAACCTCCGTCCTTGTTGTTCAAACCAACTTTGCAGTCCAGTGCATTAACCCACAGCAACATGCCAGGACTCCACTGAAACATAATGAAGAGTACCAAAATATTGTCAGATATAGTGCTGGATGATGAGCCCCTCAGGTCAGAAGGTACTTAAAATACAACTGTGGGGAGAACAAACAAGATGGCGGATGGGGTGGACAAATAGCAGAGAGCTCCGCCAACAACAACACAAAATACCCAACCAAGCAGGTTCAGGAGATGGTCCCAGAACTCTGAAACACATGTAAAGGAATACTTAGAAGGTTGGAAGGCTCACAGCTGGGGGAATTTGTGGCAGAAGCAAGAAATCTATTGCTTTCTAGTCCGGGACACTCATCTGCTCCAGGAGCCGCCATCTTGGGTAAGAC
>NW_006409480.1:43238-43696 GCF_000296735.1 Chrysochloris asiatica | reverse complement strand
CTTGAAAGCTTGTAAGCCAGTCACTTTGTAGTCGCCCCTCCCCATTTGAGTATCCAATGTCCAGGCTGCCTTTCTCCGTCCACTCTGTGTGTGGGGGGCTGTGTGAATGTTTCTTGCTGTGAGGATTTGTTCCCTCTTTTGAGTCACTGCTCCACAGGTATAGGTCAAGTTCATCAGACTGTATCAGCTCACTCTTTTTTTTTTTTTGTTTCCCCCTCTTCTTTCCTCTCCTGCTTGAGCTCCAATCATCCAGTCATCTGGTCCAGGTCATGTGGGTATCATCTGCAAGTGTGGGTGTTCCTGTGCATATGTCCTCTCTTTCTGTCAGCCACACTCCTCTCGAGTCCTCCGTGGCCACACCACTGTCTCTGGGCCCAAGAGTCCCCAAACCTCTTCACACTGCTTGCCAACCAGGTCCCCAACTGGGTCCACAGAAGTCCACTGAACATTGTAGGGCT
>NW_006409480.1:12417-16741 GCF_000296735.1 Chrysochloris asiatica | reverse complement strand
AAGGCTCTGCCACATTCATCACATTCATAAGGCCTTTCTCCACTGTGAATTCCCTTATGAACTGTGAGGTGTGAGGACAGAATGGAAGCTTTGCCATTACATTACATTCATAAGGTCTGTCTTCACTGTGGGTTCTCTTGTGCATTGAGAGACTTGCTGGACGACTAAAGGCTCTGCCACATTTGTTACATTCATAAGGTCTCTCTCCACTGTGAGTGAGTTTATGAATTGTGAGGGATGAGGACCTACTAAAGGCTTTGCCACAGTCGTTACATTCATAAGGAAGGCCTTTCTCCACTGTGAGACCGCTTATGATTTTTGAGGGTTGATGAGTGACTAAAGGCTTTACCACATTCATTACATTTATAAGGCCTCTCTCCACTGTGAGTTCTCTTGAGATATTTAAGACTCGAGGGCAGAATAAAGGCTTTATTACATTCATCACATTCATGAGGCCTCTCTCCACTGTGAGTTCTCTTATGAACTGTGAGCTCCGAGGACAGAATGAAAGCTTTACCACATTCATTACATTCATAAGGTCGCTCTCCACTGTAAGTTCGCTTATGATATTTGAATCTTGAAAACCAACTAAAGGCTTTACCACAGTCGTTACATTCATAAGGTCTCTCTCCACTGTGAGTTCTCATATGCATTGTGAGGTATGAGGACTGATTAAAGGCTTTACCACACTCATTATATTCATAAGGCCTCTCTCCACTGTGAGTTCTCATATGCATTGTGAGGTATGAGGACTGACTAAAGGCTTTACAACAGTCATTACATTCATAAGGCCTCTCTCCACTGTGAGTTCTCATATGCTTTGTAAGGACTGAGGAATGACTAAAGGCTTTACCACAGTCATTACATTCATAAGGCCTCTCTCCACTGTGAGTTCTCATATGCTTTGTGAGGACTGAGGATTGACTAAAGGCTTTACCACAGTCATTATATTCATAAGGCCTCTCTCCACTGTGAGTTCTCATATGCATTTTGAGGTATGACGACCAACTAAAGGATTTACCACATTCATTACATTCATAAGGCCTCTCTCCACTGTGAGTTCTCATATGCTTTGTGAGGTCTGAGGACCGACTAAAGGATTTACCACAGTCATTACATTCATAAGGCCTCTCTCCACTGTGATTTCTCATATGCATTGTGAGGTATGAGGGCAGACTTAAAGATTTACCACAGTCATTACATTCATAAGGCCTCTCTCCACTGTGAGTTCTCATATGCTTTGTGAGGTATGAGGACTGACTAAAGGATTTACCACAGTCATTACATTCATAAGGCCTCTCTCCACTGTGAGTTCTCATATGCTTTGTGAGGTCTGAGGACCGACTAAAGGCTTTACCACAGTCATTACATTCATAAGGCCTCTCTCCACTGTGAGATCTCATATGCTTTGTGAGGTCTGATGGATGACTAAAGGCTTTACCACATTCATCACATTCATAAGGCCTCTCTCCACTGTGAGTTCTCACATGCTTTGTGAGGTCTGAGGATATACTAAAAGCTTTGCCACAGTCATTACATTCATTGAATTTCTTTTTGGTAAGAATTCTCACAGGAGAGTTTCTGTTGCCCTCTCCACATTCCTTACACTGGTTGGCTCTGCATCCGTTGTGATGATCTAGTGAGGAAAGATTCTGGAAGGATTTTTCACACTTATAGCCTTCAATGAGACATGTGTACATAGGTCTTTTGGACACAGAAATACTAGGAATTTGGCTGAAACTTTCTCCAAATTTATTCTCTTCATTTCTTTCAGAGACAGTCTTTGCCTTATGTTTTCTGTGAAAAATAGGCAGTAAAAATAAATTCATCACAATTTATCCATTACAACAGAAAGAGACGTGAGATTTTTTCCACCCCAAATGGGTTCACATATCATATTTAATTACCTGGAAGTGATGTTATAAAAATATGTGACTTATGTAAAATTGGTTATAAGTAAAACATGTTTCAAATACTGAATATATGACTCACATTTTAAAAATAACTTATTGTGAAAGTTCTGTTAACACACAAAATTAGATTTGGCTTTATAGCCTAAGATGCCTAAGGAACCCTGGTAGCACTGTAGGACAAGCACTTGACTCTAAACGAAAGGTTGGTAGATCAACCTACTAACTACTCCAAGGAAGAAAGCTGAGGCTTTCTGCTCCTGTAAAGATTTACACCTTTGGAAACCCTGTACACGGTGACAATGAGTCCAATTAGACCTTGCAGCAGTGGGAAAGAAGATACCTGGGTGACACAAAGTTTTGTGCTCTACTGCTAAGCTAAGACGGAGCTCTGGTAGCATAGTGACTGCAAATCAGGCTGCGAACCTCAGGGTCAACAGTTTGAAACTACCAGCTGTTCCGGGGTAGAAAGATGAGGCTTTCTGCTCCCGTAAAGATTTTACAGCCTCAGAAACCCTGTACAGGGCCTCTATGAGTCAGAACTGACAACATGGCACATAACAACAAAACTAAGCTAAGGAGGCCTGGTGGGGTATAGTAAAACAGGGACTGGACTAAACGCAAAGCTGTCAGTTCAAACACAACAGAAGCTTTTTGAAAACTCTATACAAAGTCTATCATAATTCACAACCAACTTAACAGCAGGTTAACAACAGCAATAAAAACTAAGCTAAAGTTGGCTGTTTGAACAAACACACTGGTACTGCCATGAATCAGAAATGACTCAACACATATATATAGAGAGGTCTGGTGTGGCACTGCAGGATAATGTGCTGGACTTCAAGGTCAGTTTGAGCCACAAGTTCAAACCCATCAGCAGCTCCTCAGAAACTAAATAAAGTGCCACTCTGAATCGGAACCAATTCAACAGCACTTAAAAACATACACACAAACACACACACACTCATATGTTGCTGTTGACAAGTTCTGCTGAGTTGGTTCCAATTCATAGTAACCCTGGGAGGGTTTTGGAGAAGCTGCTGGTGGTTTGCAGTCTAGTGATAATAACCCACAGTGCCACACCAGAATGGCATTTTTATATAATATATATACGTTGTTGTTAAGGACCATGGAGGCAGTTCCAACTCACAGTGACCCTGCACAGGGTTTCTGAGGCTGAAAATCTTTATGGGAGCAGAAAGCCTCATCTTTCTCCCGCGGAACTGCTGGGAGTTTCAAACTGCTGACCTTGAGGTTAGCAGCCCGATTCATAACCACTACGCTACAAGAGAAAACAACGTATCTGTTCAAGTATACACCACATGCACACCAACTACTCACCAATAACACATCTACACACACACCCACTTTTGTTGTGTCCATTTGGATTCAAAGTATTTCATTCATACAGTGTAAAACTGATCCTTAGGGTTTCCAGGGCTGTATATCTTTACAGAAGCTGACTGCCTTGTGTTTTTCCTATGGTGCTGGTGGATTTGAACCACTGACCTTTCAGTTTGCAGCTCAGTGCTTAACCCACTTCTCTATTAGGGCTTTTATATATATGAAGGGACTTCAGACAGTTTGTGGAAAATGGAACTAAAAGATAATCAAGTTTTTCCACAAGGTTTTGAAACCGTCTTTGTGTGTATAGGTATGTGTATACATGTATGTGTGTGTAGGTATGTGTATACAGGTATGTGTGTATAGGTATGTGTATACATGTATGTGTGTGTAGGTATGTGTATACATGTATGTGTGTGTAGGTATGTGTGTACATGAATGTGTATAGCTATGTGTATACATGTATGTGTGTGTAGGTATGTGTATACATATATGTGTGTAGGTATGTGTATACATGTATGTGTGTATAGGTATGTGTATACATATATGTGTATAGGTATGTGTATACATGTATGTGTGTGTAGGTATGTGTATACATGTATGTGTGTACAGGTATGTGGATGTGCACGTATATGGATCCCTCTTATCGTAGGTTTGTGTTATGTGTAGTTAAGTGCATTGAGGGGTCCAGCTCTATAGGAAAACCACAAGGCAGTCAGCTTCTGTAAAGATAGACAGCCCTGGAAACCCTAAGGATTACTTTTACTCTGTATTAATGAAACACTCTGAGTCCAAATGGACACAACAGAAGTGGATCTGTGTGTAGATGTGTTCATGGGGATTAGATGGTTTGCAGATGGTGTTTACATGAACAGATATGTTGTTTTCAGGTGCTGTCAAGATAGTGACCACATGTGACAGACCAGAACTATCCCAGCAGGTGTTCTTGGCAATATTACAGATACAGATCACCACGTATTTCTCTCAAAGTGTCACTGGATGAATTTGAATTGACATCCGTTTGGTTAGCAGTCAGGTACTGGATCATTTGTGCCAGCTGACCTCCTACA
>NW_006409480.1:11607-12317 GCF_000296735.1 Chrysochloris asiatica | reverse complement strand
TTACAGAAGCTGACTGCCTTGTGTTTTTCCTATGGTGCTGGTGGATTTGAACCACTGACCTTTCAGTTTGCAGCTCAGTGCTTAACCCACTTCTCCATTAGGGCTTTTATATATATGAAGGGACTTCAGACAGTTATGGAAAATGGAACTAAAAGATAATCAAGTTTTTCCACAAGGTATTGAAACCGTTTTTGTGTGTATAGGTATGTGTATACATGTATGTGTATGTAGGTATGTGTATACAGGTATGTGTGTATAGGTATGTGTATACATGTATGTGTGTGTAGGTATGTGTGTACATGTATGTGTACGTAGGTATGTGTGTACATGTATGTGTATAGCTATGTGTATACATGTATGTGTGTGTAGCTATGTGTATACATGTATGTGTGTATAGGTATGTGCATACATATATGTGTGTATAGGTATGTGTATACATGTATGTGTGTAGGTATGTGTATACATGTATGTGTGTAGGTATGTGTATACATATATGTGTGTGTAGGTATGCGTATACATGTATGTGTGTACAGGTATGTGGATGTGCACGTATATGGATCCCTCTTATCGTAGGTTTGTTATGTGTAGTTAAGTGCATTGAGGGGTCCAACTCCCTAGGAAAACCACAAGGCAGTCAGCTTCTGTAAAGATAGACAGCCCTGGAAACCCTAAGGATTACTTTTACTCTGTATTAATGAAACACTCTGAGT
>NW_006409480.1:9414-10217 GCF_000296735.1 Chrysochloris asiatica | reverse complement strand
CACCCCCAGGGAAGGTTCTGCTATGCATGTGCACAAAGATCTACACAGCAATGATCCACACAGCAAGGATCATTGGGTGCAGAATCAAAGAAGGGGAGGAGTCAACAGGAAGAGCTTGCAAAAGGAGTGTCTTCCAAAGCGAGTCTGGAGAGCCATGGGCTGGTTCTCACAGAGAGAAACACCTGAATGGACTTGACGTGAGAAGGAAGAAAAAACAAGAAAAAATGCCAAAAATGAAACATTGCTTTATATGGTAAAGCGCAAGGGGAACATCTTGAAATTTCCCAGGCACCTTTGAAGGCAAGAAGCCATAGAGGAATGCTAAAGTCTTACTCGTATTTTGCTATGCTTTTTGTTTGTTTGGAGCAATTTTGGACTTGGTGTCTAGACTGTGTTTGGTTTTTGGGGAGGGTTTTTTCCCGGTACCTCTTCTGTTATCATGGAGAGCACTCTTTATCTTCTTGCCTTACAAACAAGAGACACCAATTGTGGTCATATAGCCAAGCTATAATCACACCCTATAACATCCCACTATCTGGGCAAGAAATAATACCACCTGCTACACATCAGAGCACCATAAAAAAACAATACCTGCTAAAAACACATTGAAATGAACAGGAAGAAAAGTGAAAAGAGAAGCCCATCTCATGACCACATCTGCCTGGAGGCAATCGGAGAGAGCTTAGGAATTCAACAATATACATTCATCCAATTATTAAAAAACACAATACTACAATGCCTAAAAGGGAACAGAAAATTTTTGCTCATGTGAAGATACAAGACAGAGTTGCTCAAACAAATGA
>NW_006409480.1:2460-4104 GCF_000296735.1 Chrysochloris asiatica | reverse complement strand
TTGTGAGGTAGGTTTAGGACCTGGAATTCTTCATTCTGATGTGCACAGAGTCGCTATGAGTTGACTCTGACTAGATGGCACCTAACAAAAACAACATATAGTTCATCCACCATCCCCACAGATGTACTCAATTTTATTTCTGTGTATTATATCTGGTGAGGTATATGCGTAAGTTGCCTTTTATGTTTTTTAAAAAGTTACTGGCAACGAACAATTCAATCTTCTTGAAAAGTTCTATCGTGCTATCTTCAGCATTGTTTCTATTTCCAAGGCAATATTTTTCCAACAATTGATCTTTCCTCTTTGTTTCCAAGCTTTATATTCCAATTATCAGCAATTAGCAATACATCTTATTTGCATGCTTGATCAATTTCAGACTGAAGAAGTTGATAGAATTCTTTAATTTTATCATCACTGGCTTGAGTGGTTGGTGCGAACATTTGAATAACAGGTGTATTCACTGGTCTTCCTTTAGGCATAAGGCTATCATCCTATCACAGACAACACTGTACTTCAAGATAGATAATGAAATGTTCTTCTTATTGATGAAAGTGATGCCATTCCTCTTCAATGTGACAATTCTGGCATAGTAATCCACGTGGTTGTCATAATCAAAATCACCAGTACCAGTCCATTTCAGTTTTCTAAATGCCTAGGATACTGATGTTTATGTATTCCACTTCACTTCTGACAACTTCCAATTTTCCAAGAATCGTACTTCATATAGTCCATGGTCCTAATAGTAACAAAATAGCTGTAGGGAGTCATATTGTTGTTGTTGTTGTTAAGTGCCATAGAGTCGGTTCCGACCCGTAGGGAGTCATATTGGGTGCCTTAAATTAGATTTCACCCCTCTTCTAGCTTCTGTTCAGACTTTCTCCCAGCAAGCACTTGATCCACTTATTTATCCTTTATTCTGAATCTCAGAGTTCGGGGACCATCCTACTAGTTGGTTTCATCTTTTTTCCCACTCTTTGCTGAATAAGGTCTGCATAGTCTTTCTGCCTAGTTTGCCATCAAGACCTAACTATCATCAGTTCTTGATCATATGCTACACCCTCCTGAAATGGTTGAATGTTGGCCAGTGACTATATAAATATTCCTTCTATGTCCTGTAGATTTTTCTTGTGTTCTCAGTATGTTACTCATAGAATCCTTCAATATTGTTTTCTTTTTAGTAGTTTAACATTGAGTAATAATCTGGTGGCATAGTGGTTATAAATTGGGCTGCAAACCGCAAGGTCAGCAGTTCAAAACTATCAGCTGTCCCACAGAAGAAAGATTAGGCTTTCTGCTCCTGTAAAGATTTACAGCCTCGGAAACCCTGTACAGGGTCACTATGAGTCAGAACCAACTCCACAGCACATAACCACCACCACCACACAGCTTCGCAAACCCTGTACAGGGCCAGTATGATTCGGGACCAACTCCATGGCACATAACCAACCAACCAACCAATAGTTATCATGCTGCCCCCTCAACTTTTTTCTTAACATCAGCTCTCTGCACATTACATCATAATAATTCACTTCATATTTTTTCAGCCACATCCTTTGAAATCTTGTGTTCAGATCTTTTACTGCATAATTTCTTTCTTTCACTTTGTTGTTGTTTGTTGTGAAGTGCCATCGAGTCGGTTCCGAC
>NW_006409480.1:1347-2007 GCF_000296735.1 Chrysochloris asiatica | reverse complement strand
AACTTCATAAGTCCCCTCTATGGAAGTTGGCAGGGTACATATTTTAAAGCCATTAAAAACACTTTGATTCCTACAAACATTGATGAAAAATGCTTTACTTCTTGACCTACAATATTTCAAGGGATGTGCCAAAACTTTCTGAAAGAATAATTCATGCATAACTTAATGACACTCACAAGCACATAATTACTGCAAGCTGCTAGTGGAATGGTTACAAATCAGGCTGAGAACCTCAAGGTCAGCAGTTCGAAACCACCAGCCATTACGCAGGAGAATGATGAGGCTTCTGCTCCCGTAAAGATTTACAGCCTCGGAAACCCTATACAGGGTTGCCATGGGTAGGAACCGACTCCACGGTATAAGACTACAACCACCCCAATTAATCACGTTACCAATATTGACAAAATAATATGTCGCTAAACCAGGGACAGAATGTAGGTCACTATGCATAGGAATACCTTCCTGACAATGACAATTTTATTCATATACCTAGAGTTTTGTTGTTATTCTGGATGTTGATCTTCTCTTACATGACTCTAAAGCTCTACTTTAGATAAACATCGATACCTTAGGCATTAGTGAGCAGAAATGGACTGGTACTGGACATTTTGAATCTGACAATCACATGGTTTACTATGCCAGTAATGACAAATTGAAGAG
>NW_006409480.1:0-1247 GCF_000296735.1 Chrysochloris asiatica | reverse complement strand
CTTCAATTTCCTTATCTTCAGCCTTAGTGATTATGGTATAAATTTGTAATAGTCATAATAACTGGTCTTCCTTGTACACATGTGAATATTATCCAATCATTGATACTGTACTTCAGGATAGATCTTAATATTTTTTTCAATGATAAGTCTTCCAATTACAAGTGACACCATTCTTATTCAACTGGTCGTTCCCGATAGTAGACCATGTCATTGTCTGATTCAAATTTAGCAGTATCAGTTTATTTCTGCTTACTACATGACTCTAATTGGTGTCTTCATGTGGTGCTATAGGAGAAGAACAAGGTCACTTTGAACTACAAGGTCAGGAGTTCAAAGTCACCAGCTGCTCCTATGAAGCCCTACAGAGGGTCGCTATGTTCAGAACCAACTCAACAGCATGGAACAAACAACAATGACTATAACTACAGTCCTGGTATGGCACTAACGGATAAGTGCTGGACTGACAATAGCAATGTTGGTGGTTCAAGCCCACTAGTTGCTCCTCA
Source organism: Chrysochloris asiatica (assembly GCF_000296735.1). Lineage (NCBI taxonomy): Eukaryota > Metazoa > Chordata > Mammalia > Afrosoricida > Chrysochloridae > Chrysochloris > Chrysochloris asiatica. Next base: position 741 of record NW_006409480.1, on the reverse strand, counting down.
GAAACCCTATACAGCATTGCAATGAGTTTGAACTAACCTGATGGCACTTAACTATAATTAGTGTATGAGCCAAGAAATTTGAAGAGAGCTACCTGATAAAACAATTGAAATAAATTTATATTTGTCACCATTTCTAAAGTAAGGTGGCCCATTGGAATGCATAAATCATCAAACAGTATCATTAACATCACATGCAAGTAAAATTTTGCTGAAAATAATTTTGCAACTGCTGCAAGAGTACATCAACAGAGAAAGGCCATAAATTCAGGGCAGATTTAGAAGAGGACGTGGAACAAGAGACATCACCGCTGACAACAAGATGGACCGTGGTGGAAAGCAGAGAATACCAGAAGGATGTTTACTGGAGCTTTACTGACTATAAAGAGACATTGTTGTTACTGTTGGTGTTAAGGGCAGTTGAGTCGAACTCGACTCCCTAGTGACACTGTATAGGATTTCCAAGGAGCATCTGGTGAGTTTGAACTGATATTGACCTTGCAGTCCAGTGCTTTCTCCCAATAAAGAGACATCTGACAGTGTAAATCATGACAAAATAGTATCATAATCACTATAATTTTTTTTTTATCAAGAAAACCTTTTCTTAATTTTCTTATAAAATTGGTCTAAGGCAAAATATATCCTTTTGTGATTCACTAATTTCACTCAGCATAATGTCCTCCAGTTTCATTCACATTCTGAGGTGTTTTAGCAGATTCATTGTTATTCTTCAACCTTATATAG
>NW_006409479.1:46698-53250 GCF_000296735.1 Chrysochloris asiatica | reverse complement strand
AACAGCCTTGGAAACCCTGTGCAGGGTCACTGTGAGTCAGAACCGACTCCACGGCACATAAAACAGCAACAACAACATCTGATGAAGATGGAAGGGATACACAGAATCACTCTACCAAAAAGAATTGGTCAATGTTCAGTCATTTTAAGAGGTAACATATAACCAAGAACCAAAAGTATTGAATGAAGAAGTTCAAGCTGCAGTGAAATCACTGACAAAAAACAGGACTTCAGGATTGTACAGAATACAAACTGAAAAGCTTCAACAAACTGATGTAGTGTTGGAGGCACACACTAATCTATGTCAAGTAATTTGGAAGGTGGCTACTTGATCAATCAATTGAAAGAGATCCATACTGTGTCCACTTCAAAGAAAGGTAACCCTATAGAATATGGAAATCATAAAATAATATCATTAATATTAAAAGCAAGTGAATTTTTCCTTTATTATAATTGCAATTTAAAAATGGGTACAGAAGTGGCAAGATGGTGGACTAGGTAGAAAGGTTATGGAGCTCCTCTACAACAAAGATATTTTCATAAAATCATTAGATTTTCAACCAAATGAAACAGATGCACATGATAGTCCTGGAATTCTGAACTTCAGATGAAGGGCAGAGAAATAGATTGAATGCTTACTAGGAGAGAGAATTGTGCAGACACAGCAAAAAAAAAAAAAAAAGAAGAAGAGTGGTAGCTGGTACTGGAGTCCTGGTATGCTGCTGCAGTTTAATGTGCTGGGCTGCAAGGTCAATTTGAATAGCAGGGTCAGTGGTTCAAATTCACCATCTGTTCCTTGGAAACCTTCTTTCTTTCTTTCTTTCTTTCTTTCTTTCTTTCTTTCTTTCTTTCTTTCTCCCTCCCTCCCTCCCTCCCTCCTTCCCTTCCTTCCTTTGTTCTTTTTTAAAAAAATACTTTGTTATTAATATTGGGGTCAATATTAATTGATATTTTAATATTGGGGTTATTAATATTGGGGTCAAAGAAATAAGGGTCACTATGAGTTGGAAATGACTCAATAGCACTTAACAACAACATGTATATATAGCTGTTGTTTGTTTGTTTTCCTTCTCTCTTGTGTGTATGTTTTCTCTTCTTGCCTCACCCAACATGAGACAACGACCTTGTCCATTCAGCCCAGCCACAGCTGTACCCTCTCCAGTCCACCAATTGGGCAAGAGCCAATACCTGCTTCTGTACATCAGATCAATGACAACCAACATCAGCTAAATCCACTCTGAACTGAACTGCATGAACAGTGAACAGAGAATGGTGCACAATCTCATCTCTCAATCACACCAACACCAGCATACAAGCATCAACTTAATATCAATAAACAGCATCTCAAAAGGAGCTGATAATTACTGTTTACACAAAGAAACAAGACAGAGTGGTTCAAACAAGTTGCCAAGAAGCAGAACTAGAAAACATTTTTGAGGATAAAAAGCCGTTGAAACTATCTGGAAAATAATTCAAGAGAACGATATTTAGGGACCTCCAAATGATTGACAGAAAGGTTAAGGAAAACAAGGAAGAATTCAGGAAACCATCGTACTTAGGAACAATCAGAAAAAATAGATAAAAGATTAGAGACAGTACAAAACCTGCAAATACAAATCAAGAAGATTTAATATTAAGATTTCAGAAATAGACAATACACTGGAATGGCAAAGGAGTAGAGCTGAATCAATGGAAGCCCAAATTAGTGAACTTGAAGATAAATCTCTCAATACTAGTAAGCTAGAAGAATAATCACAAAAAAGAATGAAGAAAACCTGAGTCACATGGGACAATATAAAGAGGAATCATTTATAAGTGATTTAAATTCCAGAACAGGAAATTCCTTAACGTCATGAAAGATAAGAAGGTATACATTCAAGAATCTGAATGAACCACAAATAAGATAGACTCCAAAAGCAAATCACCAACATATACAACAATCAAACTCTCCAAAATCAAAGACAGGGAAAGTATCATGAAAGCAGCTTGAGAAAAATGAAAACTTACCTACAAAGGAAAACCAATATGATGAAGCTCCGATTTCTCAGCAGAAACCATGCAGGCAAGAAGTAAATGGGGAGACCTATACAAAACTGTAAAGGAAAAAAATTGCCAACCACAAATCATATACCAGGCAAAAATGTCCTACAAATGCAAAGGCAAAATTAGAACATTCACAGACAAACAGAAACTAAAGAACTTTGTAAAAACCAGGCCAACTTTACAAAACAATTTTCAGGGAGTCCTTTGAACTGAGAACCAACAACAGCAGACAACTGGAGATTGATACACCCAGCAACACCACCCAGAATTCAATCCAGGTATATAAATATCCAAAGTAAAACAAATCTACAAGATGGAAAATAGGAAATCAGAGATATAACCTTATAGTGAAGACAAATACAAAGCCAAAACAAGGAAAATACAGTTACTTTTGGTTAGGTAGTCAAGTAGATTTCAAGATAAAACAGACTTTTTAAAATTAAAACAACAGCAATGAAGAAACTGACAAGAAAATGAGCAAACAATATTAACTCATCCCAGAAAAATATGTGGAACAAGAAAACCAGTTGTACCAAAAGCAACAACATCAACAAAAAACCACACAACCCCCCCAAAAAAAACAAAATTCAAGAAAACTCCAAAACCAAAACACACACAGCAAAATAACCACAATCAATTCATACCTATTGATAACTTCATTGAATGTCAATGAATTAAATTCACCAGTCAAGAGACACAGAATAGCAGAATGCATAAGAAAACAAGATTCTTCAGTATGCTGTCTATAAGAGACATACCTTATCCACAATGACAAAAATAGATTAACAATGAAAGATAGTAAAAAAATACAATAAAAAATGAGCAGGAGTGGCAATATTAATTTCTGATAGAATAGATTTTAAGGCAAAAACCAGCATAAAAGACAAAAAAGGATATTATCTCATGATCAAAGGGTCAATTGAACAAGCGGACATGACCATAATAAATATGCTCCCAGTGAAAGAGCCTCAGAATACATAAAACAAAGTCAAATAGAATTGAGTTTGGCTCCATATGATAAACTATGGACTTTGAACCATAAGGTTTGAGCTCCCCAGTCACTTCGTAGGAGAAAGATGAAACTTTCTGCTCTGACAAAGATTAAAAAACCTTGCAGACCCTACACAGGATCACTTATGGTGGAACCAACTCAATGGTACTTAACAACAGTAACAACAACAATAAAATTTAAGAAAGAAATAGAGTACTCTACAATAATAGTAGGAGAGTTTAATACACCACTTTTGATAAAGGACAGAACAATTTTTGAAAGAAACTTAACAAAGACACAGAAGAACTAAACACAACCAATCAACTTGACCTCATATATTTATACAGAACACTCAACCCAACAACAGCGCAATATATATACTTTACTCATGCATATGGAACATTTCCCAGAATAGAACATATAATACGACAAAGCAAGCCTCAATAAATTTAAAAAACATAGAAATACTACAAAGCATCTTTTTAGATCATAATTCCATAAAATAAGAAATCAACAATAGGAAGATCAAAGAAACAAAATCAAACACATGGAAATTGAATTAATGCCTAGAGTAATAGAAAAAAAAAAAGAAAAAAAAAATTCCTTGAATCAAATGAGAATGAAAACACAATATACCAAGGCCTTTGGGACACAGCAAAAGCAGTGCTTAGAGGGCAATTTATGGCAATAAATGCACACATCCCAAAACAAGAAAGAACCAAAATCAGCACATTAACACAGCATCACTAACAGAAAAAAAAAGAAAAGAGAAAAAAAAAAGCAGAATAAGTCCACAGTCACCAGAAGAAAAGAAAGAATAAAGATTAGAATAAAAATAAATTAAGTAAAAAACAAACTGTAGAGAGTATCAATAAGACAAGAAGTTAATTCTTTGAAAGGATCAATTAAATTGACAAATCATTGGAAAAATCTAACAAAAGAAATGAAATAGAGGGTGCAAATAACACACATAAGAAACTTTAGAGGTGACTTCACAAAAGAATTAATGGAAATAAAAAGGATAATAACAGAATACTATATAGTGTTCACCACTCATTTGTCAGTTTATCATATGGTGGTGGCTTTCATGTTGCTGTGATTCCAGAAGCTATACCACCAGTATTTTAAATACCAGCAGGTAACCAATGGTAGACAGGTTTCAGTTCAGTTTCCAGCCTAAGACAGACTAGGAAGGAGAGATGGACTATTTCGAAATACTTAGTCACTGAAAACCTTATGAATAGCAGTGAAACACTATAAGCACCAAAAGATTGTGTATTAAAATGATGAAGAGCACCAGAATATTGTAAGATACAGTGCCAGGATGAGCCTCTCAGGTTGGAAAGCACACAAAATCTGCCTGGGAAAGAGCTGCCTCCTCAAAGCATAGTTGACTGTGATGATGCAAATGGACTAAAGCCTTCTGGACTTTACTTTGATGACAGGCACAATTCAAAATGAGGAGAAACATTTGTAAGCATCCATTAATAATTGAAACATGGAATTTATGAAGTACGAATCTAGTAAAATTGGAAATTGCCAAAAAGGAAATGTAGCATATAAACATCGATACCCTACACATTAGTGATCTGAAATGGACTGATATTGGCCATTTTGAATCTGACAATGACAAATTATAGAGAAATGTTGTTGCATTAATCATCAAAGAGAATATTTCAAGATCTATCTTGAAGTACAATGCTGTTTGTGATAGGATTATATCCATACACCTACAAAGAAGACAAAAACCAGCATAAAAGATATGAGGACATTATCTCATGATTAAAGTGTCAATTGAACAAGAGAACATAACCATAATAAGTCCATAGTTGTTCAAATTTACATCCCAATCACTAATGCCAATGATGAAGAAATGGAAGAATTCTACCAAATTCTCCAGCCTGAAATTGATCAAACATGCAATCAAGATGTATTGATAATTACTGGTGACTGAAATCAAAGGTTGAAAACAAAGAGGAAGGATCAGTAGTTGGAAATATGGCCTTGGTGATAGAAATGATGGTGGAGATCGCATGATAGAATTTTGTAAGACCAATGACTTCTTCATTGAAAATACCTTTTTCAAACAACATAAAAATTGACTATATACATAGACCTCACCTGATAAAACACACAGAAAGCAAATTGCCAACCTCTGTGGAAAGAGATGGTGAAAAAGTTTCAGATCATCAGTCAAAACAAGGCTAAGAGCAGACTGTTGAACAGACCAAGAATTGCTCATATTCAAGTTCAGGCTGAAGCGAAGAAAATTAAAACAAGTCTGTGAGAATTAAAATATGACCTTTAGCATATTCTACCTGAATTTAGAGACTATCTCAAGAACAGACTTGATGAATTAGACAAGAAGAGTTGTGGGGTGACATCAAGAGCATCATACAGGAAGAAAACAAAAGATCATTAAGAAAACAAGAAAGAAGGAAATGACCAAAATGGATGTCAGAAAAGACTCTATAACTTTCTTTCCAGTGTAGAGATACTTAAGCAAATGGAAAAAATAAGGAGGTAAAATAATTGAACAGAAAATGTCAAAGGTCAACTTGAGACGACAAAGTCAAATATTATAATGAAATTACAAAGTTAGAAAACTAAAAGGGAAGAAGACACTCAGTATTTCTCAAGCTGGAGGAACTGAAGAAAAAAATTCAAGGCTCAACTTGAAATGTTGAAGGATTCTATGGGAAAATATTGAATGATGCAGAAAGCATCAAAAGAAGATGGAAGGAATACATAGTCACAGTACTCCCGCCAGCCCCCCAAACAAATGGTTGTGTTCAAGCATTTCAAGAGGTAGCATATGATCAAGAGCCAAATATCCTGAAGGAAGAAGTTTAAGGTGCATTGATGTCATTGGCAAAGAACAAGACACTGGGAATAGATGGAATATAAATTGAAATCTTTCAACAAAGTGCTGTGGTAATAGAGGCACTCACTCATCTATGCCAAGAAATTTGAAAAACTTTTACTTGGCCAACTGACTGGAAGAGATTTGTATTTGTGCCCATTTCAAAGAGAGGTGACCCAACAGAACGTGGAAATCATTGGATAATACCATTGATATCCCATGTGAGTAAAGTTTTACTACAGATAATACAAAAACAGCTGCCACCATACATTGACAGGTAACTTCCAGAGGTTCAAGCTGGATTCAGAAGAGGATGTGGAATGAGGGATATCATTGTTGGCGTCAGATGGATCTTAGCTGAAAGCAGAGAATACCAGAAAGATGTTCGCCTGTGCTTTATTGACTATGCAAAGGCTTTCAGTTGTGTGGATCATGACAAGCTATGGGCGACATTGCAGAAATGAGTATTATGGAATACTTAATTTTTTCTCATGAGAAACCTCTGCAGAGACCAAGAGGCAGTCTTTCAAACAGAACAAGGGAACATTGAATTGTTTAAAATTAAGAAAGGTGTGCACCAGTGTTGTATTATTTCACCATACTTATTCAATCTGTATGCTGAGCAAATAATCCAAGAAGCTGTATTATATGAAGAG
>NW_006409479.1:42320-45958 GCF_000296735.1 Chrysochloris asiatica | reverse complement strand
CTATTAGTTGGTACCTGCTGGACAGCACCTAGCAATAACAACAAAAAAAATAGTGCAGTCAAACAAATTTGAAAATGTAGTAGGAATGGATAAAATTTCAAACACACAGGACTTGGATGCAGGGCTTGATGGCATATCAGGGAGATCAGTGAGGATCTCCAACAGTAATAACACAGAATACCAGATGAAACAGTTTCAGGGAACAGTCCCAGTATTCTGAACAACGTATAAAGGGGTATTTAGAAAGTTTGAAGGTTTACAGCAGTGGAATTTGTAACGGAAGCACGAAATTTAGTGCTTTCTCATCAGCTGGCCTCAGTGGCTCCCAGAGCAGCCATCTTGGGTGAGATGGAGTCGGGGAGGGATCAGAGCCATTGCAGATGCCTGACACCTGACTGATCCTCAGAGATAAAATTGTGGACATTCTTTTTTTGTTGTTGTTGTTTCTGTTCATTGGTCTCTTGCTGTCTACATACTTCCATTCTGGTGACTAGGGGGAGTGCCTGAGTGAGTAGACAGTCCCCCTCCCCCAAAGGGTTCTACTACACAGACCTACTCAGAATTTAAAGGGATAGTTTCCATGTAAAGCCAAACGGCAGCACAAAATGGCCAAAGAAGGCCCTGAACTGTGTATCACTAGGAAAATAGCTGGAATGGGGGTTGTGGAGAAGAAGAGAGACATACTAAAACGGGAAACAGGATGAAAATTAAATCCTGAGTTACATCATAATGACCAACAGTGGCATCTTGAAATTTCTCAGGCAGCTAAAGGCAAGAAGTCGAGAGAAGGATATTAAAGTCATACTCGTATTTGGCTACAGATTTTTTCCCCTCTTCTCTCTTTTCTGCAACTATAGACTACAGTATCCAATCTGTCTCATTTGCTGTTGCTGTTTTGTTTTTTGGTCCTCTCTTTACCTTTAGGGGGCTCTGACTCTGGAAGGTCAGTCTATGATCAAAACAATTACAAGGTGAAAGAAGGTTAACATATAGGAACAGAGATCCAGGTTGTGAGAAGATCAGGTAGATTACAAGATAAAATAGACTGTTTTAAGTGGAGGGAAAAGTTAATAAAATATAAGGTAACCTCAAAGAAAATTAATATTTTACAACATACCAAGAAAATGAAAATCCTAGAAGAACATGGAAACTTAAAACTATGAAGAAACTGACAAGAAAGAACATGAACTCAGCACAGGAAGACCTGCAGAACAAAGAAACCAGCAGCACCACAAAAACCAAACAAACAAAATGACAGCAATTAATCCATCCCTATCAATAATTACGCTGAATGTAAATGGATTAAGTGTACCAGTTAAGAGATGGAGAATGGTAGAATGGATAAGAAAACAATATCCTTCAATACGCTGTCTGCAAGAGATACACCTTACACACAAAGACAAAAACATACTAAAAGTCAAAGGATGGGAAAAAACATACCAAGCTAATTGCAATAAAAAACAAGCAGGAGTGGCAATACTAATCTCTGATAAAATAAACTTTAAGGAAAAAGTAAGCATAATAGATAAAGGTGGACATTATCTCATAATTAAAGGGACAATTGAACAAAATGACATAACCATAATAAATATCTATGCTCCCAATGAAAGAGTTCCAAAAAATATAAAGCAAGCTCTAATATTTGAAGAAAGAAATAGACAAAGCTACAATAAATAGTGGGAGATTTTAATACACCACTTCTGAAAAAGGATAGAATAGCCAGAAAGAAACTTGACAAAGACACAGAGGAATTAAACAACACAATCAGTCAACTGGACATCATAGATGTGTACAGAGCATTCAACCCAACAAGAGCACAATACACATTCTTTTCCAGTGCACATGGAACATTCTCCAGAATAGACCATGTGTTAGGCCACAAAATAAGCCTCCGTAAATCTACAAACATCAAAATACTACAAAGCATCTTCTAGACCACAGTGCTATAAAATTAGAAATCAACAATAGGAAGACCAAAGAAATAAAGTCAAATACATGGAAACTTAATAACACCCTGCTGAAAAGTGACTAGGTAGTAGAAGAAATAAAATGTGAATTCACAAAATTCCTAGAAACAAATGAGAACGAAAATACAACATACCAAAATCTTTGGGACACAGCAAAAGCAGTGCTGAGAGGACAGCTTATTGCAATAAATGTACACATCCAAAAAGAAGAAAGAACCAAAATAAACACGTTAACATAACATCTCCAACAACTAGAAATAGACAAAGTAAACCTACACTCAACAGAAGAAAGGAAATAATAAAGATTAGAGCAGAAATAAACAAGATAGAAAACAGAAAAAATTATACTAAGAATCAACAGGACAAGAAGCTGGTTCTTTGAAAGAATTAATAAAATTGACAAACCAATGGCAAACCTAACAAAAGAAAAGAGGGAGAAGACACAAATAACATGCATCAGAAATCACATGGGTGATGTCACAACAGAACCAATAGAAATAAAAAAGGATAATAACAGAATATTATGAAGATCTGTACTTCAGCAAATTTGAAAACCTAGAGGAGATGGATACATTTTTAGAAAAGCATGACCTACCTAAACTTACACGGAGTGAAGTAGAAAACTTGAATAGACCTATAACAAAGGAAAACATTGACCAGGTCATCAAAACACTCCCAACCAAAAAAGTCCAGGTGCAGATGGCAGAATTCACTGGTGAGTTCTACCAAACATTCAGGGAAGAGCTGTCACCAATTCTACTCACATTATTCCAGAATATAGAAGAGAATGGAAAACTTCTTAATACATTCTATGAAGCAAGCATGACCCTCATACCAAAACCAGGGAAGGACATCACTAAGAAAGAAAATTATAGACCAATATCCCTCATGATCATAGACGCAAAAATTCTCAACAAAATCTTAGCCAACAGATTTCAATAACACATCAAGAACATAATACATCATGACCAAGTGTGATTCATACCATGGATGCAAGGATGGTTCAACATTAGAAAAACAATCAATGTAATCCACTATATAAATAAGAAAAAGGAAAATAACCACATGATCATATCAGTTGATGCAGAAAAGGCATTTGGCAAAATCCAACATTCATTCCTGATAAAATCACTCAACAAAGTAAGAGTTGAAGGGAAATTCCTCAATATAATTAAGAGCATATATACGAATACGAAACCAACATCTAACATCACTCTCAATGGAGAGAAACTGAAAGCCTTCCCCTTGCAGACAGGTACCAGACAAGGATGCCCTTTATCACCATTCCTATTTAATATTGTTTTGGAAGTCTTAACCAGAGCTAAAAGGAAAGATAAGGAAATTAAAGATATCCAAATTGGCAAAGAGGAAGTAAAATTCTATTTGCAGATGATATGATCCTATACATAGAAAACCCCAAAGACTTAGCAAAAAAATGACTGGGCCTCATTGGAAGATTCAACAAAGTGTCAGGGTACAAGATCAACATACAAAAATCAGTTGGATTCCTTTATACTAATAATGACAACACTTAAAAGGGAATTAGGAAAGCAATACCATTTACAACAGCCACCCAAAGGATGAAATATTTAGGAATAAATGTAACCAGAGAAACAAAGGACCTATACAAAGAAAACTACAAGACACTACTACAAGAACCAAAAAAGACTT
>NW_006409479.1:39307-39774 GCF_000296735.1 Chrysochloris asiatica | reverse complement strand
TCCAGAGGGTGCGGAGGAAGGTAGAATCTCCACTGAGTCGTATCCAATCTGTCTGGGTGGGCCTGATGAAAGGAGACGGGGATGAGATTCTTGTGGTACAATAGTGAATAATTGCTCTCAGGGCTGACTGTGAGGGTTAGAAATGTAAAGGTAGACATTTTGTAGCAAGGGGAGGGAAGTGATTGACTGCAGTCCAGGAGCAGAGGTCCCTGGGACTCTCAAGGGAGAAGAGTGGAATGCGGGACCCTACCCAGAGAGAAAGTGACACCAGATATGGAGGCAGAGACAATGATGTGGAGAGATGGAGTGGCTGGGGAGTCTAGATCCAGAAAGGGAGAGGGGCTGTGTGCTGATGACCAAGGGACAGGCTTGCAGGGTATACCCTTTGGTTGTTTGATGATGCATGGAGGGGATTGTAATCATGGCAATGAAATGATATATGATAGGATGAATGTAAAGCTAATGTT
>NW_006409479.1:7832-8338 GCF_000296735.1 Chrysochloris asiatica | reverse complement strand
CTGTGGGTGGGTTGGGCCTTGGGGCAGGCCTTGGGGTCTGTGGGTGGGTTGGGCCTCGGGGCAGGCCTTGGCCTCAGTGGGCATGTCTGGGCCTTGGGAGGGCCTTGGCCTCAGTGGGCGGGCCTATGCCTTGGGCGTTCCTGAGCCTCGGCAACTTAGCAGAGGGCTGGTCTAGGCTGAGGCAGTGGAGGGTGGGGGTTAGTGACTGCAGGGAGGTGGTGTCTGTGTCTGATGATGTCAAAAATGCCTCTCTCTGTCTCTCTGTACCATGGGTACCCCAAATTTCCTGATATCCACGTCGATATCCCTCTCTATGGCAAAGAGACCCCTTTGGGAGGGGATATGTCAGTTCCTGCTCCTTTGTTCGGCTTTGTTAGTTTATGCTTCCTCTCCTCTAGAAATGCAGCATTCTAAACGGGGTTGCTCTAGTCCTGCACTCCAAGCTTTTCAGGGGGCAGAGGCAGTTGCTGGCGTGGGAGCGGGAGCTGAGTGCAGGTGGGCAAAAG
>NW_006409479.1:4205-6106 GCF_000296735.1 Chrysochloris asiatica | reverse complement strand
AAAGATGGAGACAGCCTAAAGTGCCCATCAATGGAAGAATGGATAAACAAATTTTGGTACATAGACACAATGGAATATTATGCTACCTTGAAGAATAATGAGGAAGCTGCAAGCCACTGCATAATACGGATGAACCTTGAGGACATTATGCTGAGTGAAATTAGTCACACAAAAGGAAAATATTGCATAGGACCAGTATTATAAAAGATTAAGAAAATGTATGCACACTAAGAGGGGGAAAAAATTAATGGCTGGTTACTGGGGTGTATGGTGCAAGGTGAGGGGAGGAAGGGGAAGGTGGAGCACAGGGTATGGAATAGACACAGAATAGTTTGGGTGCTGTGGGGGGGACTTCAATACACAAGAAGGAGGAAGGGAATGGAGGAACAAGTCTGATGGGAGAACAGTTAGGCAGGTTTACATGGACTAAGTGGGACAGAGGTACATGATGATGTATGCACAGCCTTGGATCAACAGGGCTCTGGGATACAGGGATTGAGGCATGGTTTGAATGGGTGAAAGAGGGGAATAATGATAAGAAGCTTGGCTGTCTTTTGACAAGGAAGAGCAGAGTGTAGGACCCTATCCAAAGAAGCAGTGATGCCAGAGATGGAGGCAGAGACAATGATGTGAAGATGTGGAGTGGCTAGGGACTCTGGACTAAGGGAGGGAGAGGATCTGTGTGCTGACAACTGGGGGGCAGGCTTGCAGTGTTTACCCTCTGGTTGTTTGATGATGTATGGAGGGGATTGTAATCATTGCAACAAAACGAAATATTATAAGATGAATGTAAAGCTGGTTTTCTCTCATGTAAACCATCACATAATTCACAATAAAAACTTAAAAAAAAAAAAAAAAACACAACACAAAAAAACCCTTAATGATGAAGATCAAATACCACAGTCTTCAGCATGGATTGTGCTTCAATGAAAAGGGCCAATAAATAACACGGTGAATTGAGAAAAGACTGAAATTATCAAATACTTTGTTTTGCTTGGATACTCTATCAATACCCATGGAAGCAGTAGTCAAGAAACTAAACGACACACATCTTAGGCTAATCTTCTGTATAAAATCTCTTTAAAGTGTTCAAGAATAAAGATGTCAGTTTGAGGACTAAGGTGCACCTGACACAAGTCATGGTATTTTCAAGTTTCTTATGCATTTGAAAGTTGTACATTGAATAAGAAAAACCGTAAAAGAGTTGATGCACTTGAGTTACAGTGTTGGAGAAGAATATTAAAAGCACCACGGGCTACCAGAAGAATAAGCAAATCTGTGTTGAAGAAGTGCAGGTAACATATTCTTTAGAAATCAGAATGGCTAGACTTTGTCTCTCATAATTTGGACATGTTATCAGGAGGGACCAGCCCTTGGAGAAGGACACCATGCTGTGTAAATTGGAGGTACAGTGAAAAAGAGGAAGACCCCAATGAGATGTATTGGCACAGTGGCAGCATTATTGGGCTCAAATTTAACCATTGTGAAGATGGTGCAGTACTGGGCAGTGTATCATTCTACTGTGCATAAAGTTGCTGTAAGTCTGAACAGTCTTGACAGCACCTAAGAACAACAACCACAGCTTTTGGTATGGATTACATCTCAACGTAAAGAAAACAAAAATCCTTACCATTGGGCCAATAAATAGCATTCTTATCAATGGAGAAAAGGTTGAAGTTGTCAAGGACTTCATTCTTCTTGGATCAACTACCATCACTCATGAAAGCAGCAGTCAAGAAATCAAACGATGTATTGCATTAGGTAAATCTGCTGCACAAGACCTTTTTAATGTGTTGAAGAGCAAAGATGTCAGCTTGAGGACTAAGGAACACCTGACCCAAGCTATGGTATTTTCAATAACCTCATATACAAGTGAAAGCTGGACAGTGAATAAGGAAGAC
>NW_006409479.1:0-3625 GCF_000296735.1 Chrysochloris asiatica | reverse complement strand
TCCTGTAAAGATTTACAGCCTTGGAAAGCCTATACTGGATCAGAATGAATTGAAATTGACTCTACCACACACAGTCAACCAACCAACCAACCAACCAACCAACCAACCAACCAACCAACCAACCAACCAACCAACCGTTCATCTGTTGCTTGGCATTTAGGTTGTTTCTACCTCTTGGCTACAATGAACATAAGTGTACAAGACTCTGCTTTTAAGTCTTTTGTGTATATGAATTCAAAAATTCATGGGAAAATTTATTTATCTTTTAATTCCATTTTTCACAAACTTCTTGAAGCTGCCTCACATACCTAGGAATAGAATTGCGAGGTCATGAGAGTTATGTGCTTAGTGTTTTTGAGAAACCTTTACATCGTTTTCACCAGCAATGGATAAAGGTTCCAATTTCTTCACATCCTTGCCAATATTTATTATTTATTTTTATATCAGCCATCCTTTGAGAGTGAGATGGTATCTCACTATGGTTTCGATTTGCATTTTGCTGATGGTTAACAACAACAAGGATGATGAAACTAAAATTATCTTTTCATGTGTTTCATGGCCATTTTAATGTCCTCTTTGGTGAAATGTCTATTTAAGTCCTTTGTCCATTTGATGGTTGGGTTGTCTTTTTCTTGTTAAGTTGTCAAAGTCTTATATGTATTTTGGTTATTAGATTCTTATCAGTTATATGGTTTATGAAGACATCCGTTAGTAGCTTGCCTTTTCATTTTTTGTAAACTTTTTTTTTTTTTTAAACTTTTATTGTCAATTGAGCGATAGTCTACACGACAGAACATCAGTTTTACACTCAACCCATTGCCTTTTGTTTCATTGTAATTATTACCACCCCCCTTTTTATATACACAAAACCATGCAGGAATATATAATAACTTAAACAACCAAAGGGCACATTTTGCAAACTAGCTCCCTGCCCATCAGCCTGTCTATTTCCATGAGTCTAGAGTCCTCAATGCTCTATCTCTCCATGCCGTTGCCTCTGTCTCCAACTCTGGTCTCGCTACTTCTCTGGTTAGGATCCCATGTTCCGCTCTTGCTTTTCCTTCTTGCTGGTCCTAGGGTCCTCTCTTCCTGGAATGTAAGATTAACTGCTCCCTGCTTTTTGTTACACGTTGTTGTTGTTATGTGCCATGGAGTTGGTTCTGACTCATAGCGACCCTGTACAGGGTTTCCGTGACTGTAAATCTTTACAGGAGCACAACACCTCATCTTTCTCCTGCGGAATAGCTGGTAGTTTCGAACTGCTGACATTGTGGTTCACTGCCCGATTCATAACCACTATGCTACCAGAGCTCCATATGATAACAATTACTCACTATTAAATCAAAAGAATCCTATCCCCATCTCCTTTCACCTGACCCATCTAGACAAGATAGAAAATATTTGGTGGGGATTCGACTTCCCCCATTCACTCTGAAACTAAACTCCCTCATGAAAACTTGTAAGCCAGCCTGTTTGTGGCTTTATAGCTGTCCCCCCTCCCCACATTTTAGGTAGGCAATGTCTGAGTTGCCCATCTCTATCAACCCTCTACTGAGGGGACATGCTTGATCCTTGATTTGAAGACTCCTTCCCTTTTGGTTGGTATTTTGTGTTACTATATCTATAAGATAAGATCAAGTTTATCAAATTGTAGTTTACACTTGCTTCCTGTATTAAATTTCTTTGTCTTCATTTAGTTGAGTTTTGATCATCAGGCCATACAAGCTAGGTCAAATAGGCACTATTAGCAAGTTTGGTCATTCTTGCACACCTTTCCCCAATTCATGTCAACTGGACAGTTTTGGTAAACTCTTTTTTTTTTAAAAAATGTTTTATTGTGAATTATGTGATAGTTTACATGGGAGAATATTAGTTTTACATTCATCCTATCGTATATCATTTCACTGCCATGGTAACAATCCCCTCCATGCATCATCAACCAACCAAAGGGTATACACTGAAGCCTACTCCCAGGTAGTTAGCACACTGCCCCTTTCCCTCTCTGGGTCTAAAGTCCCCAGCCGCTCCATCTTTCCACGTCATCATCTCTGTCTCCATCTCTGGCATCACTGATTCTCTGGGTAGGGTCTTGCTCTCTGCTCTTCTTCCTTGATGGTCCCAGGGACCTCCACTCCTAGACTGCAAAGTTAATCACTCCCCTCCTTTTGCTACAAAACGTCTACCTTTACATTTCCAACCCTCACAGTCAGTCCTGATAAGAATTCTTCACTATTGTATCACAAGAGACCTATCTGTATCTCCTTTAATCAGCCCCGCTAGGACAGATTGGATACTACTCAGTGGATATTCTACCTTCCTCTGTGCCCTCTAGATCTAGGCTCCCTCTTGAAAGTTTGTAAGCCAGTCACTTCTTGCCTTTGTAGTCCCCCATCCCCCTATTTTGGGTAGCCAATGTCCAAGTTGCCCATCCCTGTCTATCTGTGTATGGAGGCAGTGGGATTGATCCTCACTGTAAAGATTTGTTCCCTCTTTTGAGCTATTGCATCTATAGGTGTAGGTCAAGTTCATCAAATTGTATCAGATTATTCTTTTTTTCCCCTCTTCTTTCTTCTTCTAGTTGAGCTGTGATTATCCAGTCATTGAAGCCAGGTCAAGTGGGTATTTTTTGCAAGTGTGGGTGTTCTTATGCATATGCCCTCTCTTCTGGATGCTTCACTGTCCACTCTAGTCCTCTGTGGCTATGTCACTGACTCTGGGCCCAAGAGTCCCCAGGTTTTGCCACACTGCTGGTCAACCAGGTCTCCACTGGGTTCACGGGAGTCTATTGAACACTGTAGGGCTTAGCTCACAGCTTCATTGCTGTTTTTCCCTAACTTTCCCTTATTGGTGACAAATGTGGTCACCAATCAGAGCGTGTATTCCCATTGAGTCTTAGTCTTGGAAGGAGGTTTGCTTTGAGGGGACCAGACCACTTGCATTGATGTCTCCTGGCTGAACAACTTGCTTATTCATGTAGTAATCAGGCAGACTGCCTATATTGTTTTGTATGTTTCCTGTCGGTCTTTCTTTCAAGAAGTATCTTCTGTTCTTCTAGCTACTCCAGGCTGGTCTGCTTGTCCTTTCATGTGGAAATTTCCCACCTCAGAAGATTCTGGATGGGGATCAGGATTCCACCTGTAGTCTTATGTAATGCAGAGGATCTGCAGGAAGCCTCCTTCACTGGGCATGTTGTAGCCCCATTATAGGTATTCCAATCAGTTATAGGCAGAAGGTGGACTTACAAGCTTTCTATGGTGATGCTTCTGGTTATTCCTTTCTCTCGCCCTCAAGTGTCTATTTTACAATGGTATGCAAGGGATTCAAAGTGGTATCCAAGATTCAAAAGACAGCCAAGCATCTTAACATCATTTCCCCCCTTTTGCCCATTCCAACCATGTCTCAATCCCTGTATTACCAGGGCCCTGTTGTTCCAAAGTTATGCATACATCATTATTTACCTCTGTTCCACTTAGCCCATGCAAACCTGCCTAATTATTTTCCCCTCCGCTTTGTTCTTCCAATCCCCTTCCCCATCTTGTGTATTGCCCCCCCCCACAAGCACCCAAACTATCCTGTGTCTATTTCCTAGCCTATGCTCCACATTTCCCTCCCTCCCCTCACCCCA
>NW_006409478.1:52191-53293 GCF_000296735.1 Chrysochloris asiatica | reverse complement strand
ATGATATCCTTCTCCAGCAACTGGTCCCTTCTGACAATATGTCCGAAGTATGAGAGATGAAGTTTGGCCATCTTGGCCTCCAAGGAGCACTCTGGTTACACTTCTTCCAACATAGATCTGTTGGTTCTATGGACAGCCCAAGGCACTTTCAATACTCTCCTGCAACACCATAACTCAAAACCATCAATTCTTCTACGGTCTTCCTTATTTACTGTCCAATTTTCACATGCATATGAAGTTATTGAAAATACCATGGCTTGGGTCAGGTGCACATTAGTCCTCAAGCTGACATCTTTGGTTTTCAACACTTTAAAAAGGTCTTGTGCAACAGATTTGCCTAATGCAATATGTCGTCTGATTTCTTGACTGCTGCTCCCATGAGTGTTGATAGTTAATCCAAGAAGAATGAAGTCCTTGACAACTTCAATCTTTTTTCCATTCATAAGAATGTTGTTTATTGGTCCACTGGTGAGGATTTTTGTTCTCTTTACATTGAGATGCAATCCATACCCTGGCATACCATTATAAAATAGACACTTGAGGGGGAGAGAAAGGAATAGTCAGAAATATCACCATAGAAAGCTTGTAAGTCTGTCTTCTGCCCATAACTGATTGGAATAACTACAATGGGGCTACAATGTGCTCAGTGAAGGAGCCTTCCTGTGGAGCCTCTGCATTATATAAGACCATAGGTGGAATCCTGAACCACATCCAGAATCTTCTGAGGCGGGAAAATTTCATTTGAAAGGACAAGCAGACCAGCCTGTAGCAGTTAGAATAACAGAAGATATTTCTTGAAGTGAAGACCAACAGGATAAATGCAAAACAATAAAGGCAGTCCAACTGATTACTGCAAGAACAAGCAAATTGCTTGCCCAGGAGACATCAAATCAATTGGGTGGGTCCCCTCAGGGCAAACCCCCTTCCAAGACTAAGACTCAATGCAAATACACGCTCTGATTGGTGACCACGGTTGTAACTGAGAAGGGGAAATGAGGGAAAAATAGCAATGAAGGTGAGAGCTAAGCCCTGCAACGTTCAATAGACTCCTCTGAACCCGGGTGAAGACCTGGTTGGCCAGTAGTGTGGGACCTTGGGGCTA
>NW_006409478.1:51026-51662 GCF_000296735.1 Chrysochloris asiatica | reverse complement strand
GTTGGAAATGTAAAGGTAGATGTTTTGTAGCAAAAGGAGGGGGGTAATTGACTTTGTAGTCTAAGAGCGGAGGTCCCTGGGATCTTCAATGGAGAAGAGCAGAGAGTGGGACCCTACCCACAGAAGCAGTGATGGATGCAGAGATGATGATGCGGAGAGATGGAGTGGCTGGGGACTTCAGGCCCAGAAAGGGAGTGGGGCTGTGTGCTGACGACAAGGGGGGCAGGCTTTCAGGGTATACTGTTTTGTTGGTTGATGATGCATGGAGGGGATTGTAACCATGCCAATGAAATGATATATGATAGAATGACTGTAAAGCTAATGTTCTCCCATGTAAACTATCACATAGTTCATAATGTTGTTGTTATTGTCAGGTGCCATCGAGTCGGAACCGACTCATAGCGACCCCATGCACAGCAGAGCAAAACAATGTCCGATCCTGGGCCAACCTCACTACTGCTGCCACACTTGAGTCCATCAATGATACCACCTGGTCAATTCATCTTGTTAGGGGTCTTCCTCTTTTTCTCTGACCCTCCACCTTACCCAGCATGACATCCCTCTCTAGCGACTGTTTCCTCTGGACAATATGTCCAAAGTATGAGAGACGAAGCTTAGCCATCTTGGCCTCCAAGG
>NW_006409478.1:44257-50733 GCF_000296735.1 Chrysochloris asiatica | reverse complement strand
TAAGAATGTTGTTTATTGGTCCAGTGGTGAGGATTTTTGTTTTCTTGACATTGAGATGTAATCCATATCAAAGGCTGTGCTCTTTGATCTTCATAAGTAAATGTTTCAAGTCCTCTTCACTTTTAATTCATAATAAAACATTAAAAAAAAAAGTGGTTATGGGAAACAACCACATCTCTTCCTAAGAGATTTTAATAAGTAAAGATTTTATATTTGATTCCTGAAAAACATTGGGGAACTGCATATTTTGGGACAGGGAAAATGGGTCAAAAGAATCTACTAAGAGTGGACCTTTAGAAGGGAAGTTTCTTGTCAATATTTGAAGCCTGGGAGATAGTCTACCTTTAGCATCTCATTACCTTCTGGACTAATTTTCAGACAGAAGGCCCTTCGTTTTGTAACCCTAGTAAAGTTTTACCTGTTCTCTCATCCACTTTAGTTGTGAAATGGAATTTAAACAAACAAACAAACAAACAAACAAAACCTGTTTCAGGAGGTGACTGAAAATTAAGTCACATAATGTGATATTTTGCCATAGTGATGACAAACTTTTTATTCTATAGATGTGATATGTATGTGTGTGCATGAATCCTCACAGCCACACTGGAGGGAGACAACTCTTACCTTTATCTTGCACAGGAGGAAAGTGAGGCATGGAGATGTTCAGAATTTTCCAGATTTACTTCTCTAAGGAGTTATATAGCACTCGGATTTGACCTCAGTGTATGGACCTTTAATCATTGCTTCTCAAATGTGCACATGCAAACAAGACAGCGGATGGTTATAAAATGCAGATTCTCACTCAGTGGTGGGAGTAAGACATGAGCTTCTGTATTCTAATAAGTTTCTGAGTGCTGCTGCTGCAGGTGGTTATGTGCCGTGGAGTTGGTTCCGACTCATAGCGACCCTGTGCAGGGTTTCCGAGGCTATAAATCTTTCCGGGAGCAGAAAGCCTCATCTTTCTCCTGTGGAACTGTTGGTAGTTTTGAACTGCTGACCTTGAGGTTAGCAGCCCAACTTGTAACTGCTACACTACCAGAGCTGCTGATGCCATTAGTGTTCGACGCACACTTTGAAAAGCAAGCTTTTAATTCAGGGGCAAATGATCGTCTATTGCCCCAGAATCCAGCCTGATGCCTGTGTTTCTAGAGCCTGTTAGCCAAGAATGGTTATTTACAAATTCAAATTGTTCAAAAAGGTCCAAAAGAATAATAATATTACATGATCTGTGAACATTATATAGAAGCCAAAATTTGATGTTCATAAATACAGTTCCATTGAATCACAGCCCTGATCATTTATCTATGTACTATGTATAGCTATGTCTAGCCCACAAAGGCTACTGGTCCTATCCAGAAAGAGTTTGCTGACTCCTGCTTTAAAGTATGATACATAAGTTAAGAGTTACTTGTTCTCTCCTTTTCTAAATCTACTCTTAGGAAAGATTCTAAATCCATCATTTATACATCAGATAAACCTGTATCAGTGAGATAATTTTTCTAGTAGTGTTCCCATTTTAATTTTGAATCTCACCTCATCTCTAATAATAAAAAAAGGGGGTTATTTTTCTTGCTGAGATATTTTAGCCAACTGAGAGCAATAAGTATCATGGTTATATACTTTACATGGACATAAGATCATTTAAGGTCTAGAATCTATTATACTTTTCTGAGCTGAATGTACACCTCATTCCATGAAGTCCTGGGGACCAGACATATTTATCTGTGTGCTTCATAGTGCCTGGAGCAGAGATGATGTCTACAATGTTGTTCAAATGCATTTGTCATGGAATTAGGTAAAAATAGATTGTGCAGATTTTAAAGACCTGCTTTAAAGGAACGTGATGTGGACAAGTCCTGGCTGAGCATCCAGCTCCTTTAGCATGGAAGCGCAAGCCCATTACTTTCTGTTGTGAAAGGAAATAGATTGATAAAGTTAAAAATAGCTCTAACAGCTAGACCAACATGTTGTTGTTGTTGTTAAGTACCGTGGAGTCAGTTCTGACTCATAGCGACCCTGTACAGGGTTTCCGAGGCTGTAAATCTTTACGGGAGCAGAAAGCCTCATCTTTCTCCCGTGGAACCGCTAGTAGTTTTGAACTGCTGGCCTTGAGGTTCGCAGCCCGATTTGTAACCACTACGCTAACAGACTGAAAATAAAAAAAAAAGAAAACACATCTTGCAAAACTGGTACTATGAATAGATAAACTTAACAAAGTCATGGCATGCAAGAGGAACTGTTTATACATCTTTCAACATCAGTTCACATAGATCCATGCATTTTAGATAAGACAAACTGATCTAATAGTATCTCTGCAGGGATTTTTATGTTAAGATAAAACCACTGACTATTCCAGCAACTCCCTAGTTTACATATTCTGACCAATCCTGTGATCTATTCCAGCCCCTCAATTCTCTATAACTACTTTTTTCTGACCCCCACCTTTTGGGATGTTCCACAATTACCCTGGTATGTACTCCCCCTTGCTGCAATGAATACACCCAGCTGTGTTTAGATACATGAATGTTCCAGCTCGTCTTTAGCTGGTGGGTTTTACAGATTATATCAATGTAGGGTGACATGTCTATTATAGTCTCAGTAAGTGTTGGATGACTTTCCTCCATTGGCAATGCCAAGAATCAGGAGACTAAGTCCCTATTGGGTCTGTGAGTGGTGATTTTTTGTCCGTTTATCTCCTCATTTCAAAGGATGAGTTCACAGGTCTTGCTGACTTGGGAGCTGGTGTCCAAGGAGACGGTATAAAGTTGATGGTGAAGTTGCAGAAGTAAAAGCAGACCCAAAATTGTTCCAGTTGGTCTTCTGCAGAAATTTTCTTACCCCAGGGACACCTGGGAGGGATGCTGCGCGAAGAGGAAGCTGAGAAAACATCTCTATATAATGAGGTGGCTGGCAGAGCTGGTCTGTGATGAACCCTTGACTCACTCACCAGGACCTGTGCCCTTCATGAACACCCTTTTTTGCCCAAGGAAGGAGGATGCAGGTGGGTATAGAGGGAATAGTACTTCTTAGGTATTCGTAAGTATAAATTTGAATTTTAATGGCAGAAGAGAAGAGGCATCCAGGAAGAGGAAGCATCATGAGCAAAGGTATGGAGGCATGAAAGTGTGTAAGTTTGTGTTGTGGGTGGTTATGCAAGGGTGTGTATATTTGAGTTTGAGTGTTGGCCTGAAGTGGACTCTTTAACATGATATAATGAGTGGTGTGCAACTTTCTTGGAGTAAACAATTTGGTTTTTGGTCCTGACTCCGGAGAGAGAACAGCTGCTCCTGAAAGAACAGCTGAGACCAATGAGTAGGGGGTCTTCTAGATCAAGAGGAGTCACCTGGGGTCCCGATGCTGATTGAACCTCAGTGGTGGTGGTGGTAGTTATGTGCCACTGAGTTGGTTCAGGCTCATAGTGATCCTGTGTAGCATTTCCAAGGCTGTGAATCTTTACAGGAGCAGAAAGCCTCATCTTTCTCCCATGGAGCCACTGGTGATAAGTTCAAACTGCTGTCCTTGCAGTTAGCAGTCCAGCTCGTAACCTACTACACTCTCAGGGCTTCTTAAACCTCAGTAGCCATAATGTCATCTACCGTATGCACATCGTGAGGCTGATACAGGCCTTTCGAGATGGAGGCTTGGTGGATTTTTCCATGTGATGAGGGTGCACATCTTTTCTCAGAAGAGTAAACACACTCTCCTGTAAGTATGGAAGCTCTGTACCCTGACCCGTCCCCTAGGCGTTTGCATCCTTTTTCCTATAGGATTCAAGATAGCTCTTTCCCTGGCATTTGTACCAATGGATTATTGGACCTAGGAAACGGGGATGGGGACAGTACGAGCTGCCTTAGCTCTGGGTTAATGGTGATGAGAAAGAAGGGTGCCTACTAATCTAGCTCTAGGTGAATGGGATGAAATAGAAAGTGCTACACTGGTAGCTGGGGTCTGGACTGACCAGGGAAGGGAAACTGAGATTTCCATAGGATACAGTGAATGTGTGGAGTGGGATTCATTATCCACCACACATTTGGTGTCAGAGATGGATAATCTCAGTCTCCTTCATAGAATTAGCGACACTAGGGGGCCTTTCTTGAGTATTCTTGACACTGTAATACTCTACCCTTCTTTTGGTGTGGTGCTGTGGGTTTATGTGCCAGACTGCAAAGCCATTTGAACTGCAAGGTCTGCGGTTCAAGCTCACCAGCTGCTCCTTGGAAACCCTATATAGGGTCGCTATGGGTTGGAATAGACTCGATGGCACTTGACAACAACCCTTCTTTTATTACACAAGCTAATCTTTGTACAGTCAAATTCATCATAAGGGACAAACTCTGCCCAAATTCTTAGCCACCAGCCTTGGACACCTTTGTAATTCTTAACCACAGTCTTGGACACCTCTGTAAGCTTATTATGTAACAGCAATGTGTACTGAAAAAGTTTAGCCTAGGCCTTCCATGCCCGGGTTTACACCTTGTTTGTCTTTTCCTAACTTTTCCCCATCAATACCATATATTGTTGAGTACTTTTTATGAAGCGGGCTGCGAACTGCAAGGTCAGCAGTTAGAAACTACTAGCTGTTTCATGGGAGAAAGATAAGGCATTCTGCTCCCGTAAAGATTTACAGCCTCGGAAACCCTGTACAGGGTCGCTATGAGTCTGAACCGACTCCATGGCACACAGCCATGTGGCATTGTAGGATAAACACTTGACTGCAAGGTCGGTTTCAACTACAAGGTCAGTGGTTCAAACTCACCAGCCGTTCCTTGAAAACCCAGGGTCACTATGGGTTGGAACTAACTAGATGGTACTTAACAACATACTGTCATTTGTTGTTGCTGTTGTTAAGTGCCATTGAGTCGGTTTCTGACCCATAGTGACCCTGTATAGAGTTTCCAAGGAGCAGCTGGTGAAGTTGAACCGCAGGCTTCTGGTTCAAGTGGACTTTACAGTCCAGCGCATTAACCAACAGTGCCACACCAGGACTCTGGGATACCTCTGGTCAATTTCCTTTTTTTTTTTTTCAATTTCCCTTTTATTCTCACATCTTTGTAGATTTTGTATGTTTGGCTTGCTCTGATTGGGCTAGATTGTTGCTTTTAATTTATATTTTTAACCAGTGGTTTAATTCTCCCTAGGCAGCTGCTGGGCATTTTCTGTTCCTATTCATGGAAATAGGAAATTCAATTCCATTTGTCCACAAACTTTTAAAAGTCCCCCTCATATGTCTACTGATAGCTGGTTGTTGAATAGAATGAAAGTTCTTTGTGATAATTAAGACTATTCCCCTTTTCAGGTCCTAAGGACTTATGAAAAGTAAGAACACTTGTAACTCATAGTAAAAATATAGCAAACAAACAGAAGAATCAAAATATTAAGCTGAAGTACAAAAATTAGAATTCTGATATATAACTAAATTTATTAAAACATCTGTGAGCTAGTAACTTATAGTCTGACTCTAACACATTGTGTCAGAACAAATCAGACACCTTTTCCAAGCCTGCCTAACAAAATAGCGTTTTTCATTAACAGCTGAGCAATTTGTTCAAGAGGTATGGCATCCCTGAACAAATAGGCCATAGGAAAACTAATTAATGACACTCTGCATTAGAAATACTTTTAACCTTGAAGAAGCAGATGCTAACTCATAG
Source organism: Chrysochloris asiatica (assembly GCF_000296735.1). NCBI lineage: Eukaryota > Metazoa > Chordata > Mammalia > Afrosoricida > Chrysochloridae > Chrysochloris > Chrysochloris asiatica. Next base: position 45,082 of record NW_006409478.1, on the reverse strand, counting down.
CTGAAACAAGACCATAAAATCATTTCAGAAACAACCTAATTTTTATATATCAAGGGAGGAATAGTGCATATTAAAAGCATTTACATAACAATATAGCCCAGGCTGGTTGGAGTAACTCAGGCAACCCTTTAAGAGAAAATGTCAGTCCTCGAAATAGAGATTTATGTTCTCAATTAAGCAATTCAATTATTGGCTTAATGTAGGTACCATTTATAACAATATTTTAAAACCACTGAACACTAATTTTTAACCAAATGTACTCAAAAGTACAATGGCTACACAAACAGGAGAAAAAATTAGGGACACATTTCATAAACTCATATAATTTTTTTCTCTTAGCTCTATTTCTTCTTGTAGAGTCATTCTTCTATCTCATTGAGTATGTAATTTGTTTTTCAAAGGTACCTGATAACAGCTGGAAAAATGGGGCGCCAGAAGCTGTTGGTGTCTATGATAGTTAAAGGCCTAATTGGAAAGAGGAGAGGGTCATTCAAGGTGGGTTCTGGGAAGTGCAAACAAGTTAACACACTCAGCTTTTAACAGAAAGGTTGAAGGCTCAAGTTCATCCCAAGATGCCTCAGAAGAAAGGCCTGGTCATGTACTTCCAAAAGATTGTCCATTCAAAACTGTAGAGTTCAATTGACATAACATAGTTCCAAAGACAATGTTCTACAATGTTCTACATCCTACTTTGGTGAGTAGCATCTGGGATCTGAATAGACATAATGTACAACTCTTGGTTTCCCAGTGTGGAGGAAAATGTTGTTGTTGTTAAGTGCCGTCGAGTCGGTTCCGACCCATAGCGACCCTGTACAGGGTTTCCAA
>NW_006409478.1:38338-44157 GCF_000296735.1 Chrysochloris asiatica | reverse complement strand
TGGTACTTTCGAACTGTTGGCCTTAAGGTTCGCAGCCCGATTCGTAGGAAAATAGAATGATGAAAATGGGAGATGCTTGAATCATTAGTCTAATCGAACATGTAAAAATCAATATCTATGACCCTGAGATCAGAACTAGATGATGCTTGGCTTCCACTGCCAACTGTATTGAAAGAGGTGATCTTAGAAGGTCTTGGATAGAGAAGGATAAAATATGGAAAGTAACTAAAAATTATAAAAAGGTACAGGCCTATGGGTTAGAAAGAGTTTGAAGACACCCTGAGGCTATGGCCTTTGGTCACCCTTTAGGTCTGGAATGGAATGCCGTTTGTGGTTCAATTTCCAGCCAAGCAGTAGATAGGCATATGCGGGAGGCAACAACACTAGAGAGGTATGCTCACCATGGAATGGTCAACTATTTAAGATTGAAAGGGCAGCACTTACCTAGTGACAAAATTCAGAAGGATTGGGAAAGAAGGAGGGATGGAAACAAGAATTACAGGAAAGATGTAGGATGGGGATGCTACATTGAAGGGATTGCAATCATTGAAGTGAAACCAAGTGTGTGATTTGTTGAATGTAAAACTGATGATCTGCCTGTAAGCCTTAACTCAATTCACAATAAAAACTTAAACACACACACACAAACCCCAAAACACTATACAGTACAACAGTTACCAAAACAATCTAGTACTGGTATAACAACTGACACGTAGACAAATGGAATAGAATTGAAAGTCCAGAAATAAACCCAATTATCTAGGGTCAACTGATTTTTGACAAAGGTGCAAAGTCTATATGATGGAAATAAAAAGAAGACTTTCTTTAATAAATAGTGATGGAAAACTTGGATTTCCACATGTATACCGATGAACAGGGTCCATGCTTCACATCGTACACAAAAACAAATTCAAAATTGATTAATGGCCTAAAGGCACACATTAGAATCATAATATTTTTAGAAAAATGCATAGGTGTAGCTTTTAGCAAGGAATTATATAATAGAGAAAACGGTAAAAGCAAAATTAATACATGTGAATTTATAAAAATGTAAACCTTTTGTTCATCAAAAGACTTTACCAAAAGCTTGAAAAGACAAGGTAATGACTTAGAGAATATCTTTGGAAACTATAAACCTGATAAGAATCTAGTAGCCAAAGTATTTATAAAACTTCAACAACTGAAAAGCAAATAACCCAATCATAAGTGGGCAAAGGACTTGAATAAATGTTAAAAGACACTCAAGCTGGCCAAAAAAAAAAAAAAAAAAAAAAAATGCTTGAAAAGATGCTCAGCATCATTGACCATTAGAGAGTTCAAAGACATTCAAACTGGCCAAAAAAACACTTCAAAATATGCTCAGCATTATTGACCAGTAGAGAGCCGAAAATCAAAACCACTGTGAGTCACCATTTCACTAATATTAGGATAGCTAATATTTTAAAAAACAAAAAAGAAAATAACAAATGGTTGGAATGTGGGGAAATTGGAGCGCTTACCCATTGCTGGTGGGAATGTAAAATGGTACAGTCATTGTAGTAAACAGAGTGATGGTGCTTAAAAATAATGAAAACATGATAAGCACTGGACTGAGAATCACAGGTCCACAGTTCGAGCCCACTAGCCACTCAATAGGAGAAACATGAGGCTTTCTGCTTCTGTGAAGATATGAAACCCTCAGAAATCCTACACAGGGTCACTATGAATTGGAACTGATTTACAGGCACTTAACAACAACAAGAACTCTGATATGACCCAGTAATTCCTCTCCTAGTTATACTCTGAAAGCCAAAACTCAGGAACATGTACATTGCAGCTCTATTCACAATAGCCAAAAGGTGGAAACAGCCCATCAAGAAATAGATGGATAAAAAAGTGAGGTATATGTATACTTAACCAGTAGGAGAAATGAAGTCCAGATACATGATACAATAGGGAAGGAACCGGAAGACATTATGCTGAGTGAAATAAATCAATCACAAAAGGACAAATATTGTATGACTTTATTTATATAAAAAGACAAGCAAAGGCAAATGTATAGAGTTGCTACCAGAAGTCGAGGGAGGGAGAAATCAGGGATTAATTATGATGAAAACATTGCATTAAGGGTAGGGGTACATGGGAAATTATGGTAATAACTGTCAATAAGTTATACAATTGTCAAAAGTTGTGTGATGTCTGTATTTATAGAAACAACAATGAAAATGACTAGCTTCTTACATACAACCAAAAACCCTCATAGGGTTTGGTTTCTTGATTTTGTTCTACCGCCTAGTTGGTTGTGTGATGTCCGGAGTCCTAAAAGCTTACAAGCTACTATTTAAGGTTCAATAATTGGTCTCTTGGAGTCTTGGTGTGACACTGTAGGATAAGCACTGGACTGCTAACTGCAAGATCAGTAATTCCAACCAGCAGCTCCTTGGAAACTCTATATGGGGTTGTTGAGTTTGAATAGATTCCGTATCACTAAAACAACGACAACAATTGGTTTCTATTTGCCTGGAGCAACGGAGGAAGAAGGAAAGTCAGAAATAGGAGAATACGGAATGTGTGGCTAATTGTTTCCATGAACAACTGCCTCCTTTGTCATGATATCACAAGAACTAGATGGTGCCTGGCTACCATTCTTAAACATCTTGATCAAAGATTCTATAGAAAAATCCTGATTAAAAAGGGGGAAATGCATAACAGAATTTTAGATTCTCATAGACTTTAAACATTCTAGAGTCACAGAGGCTGAATGAACCCCTGAAGCTACTGCCCTGAAATAATCCTTAAATCTTAAACCAACAATATTCCCTAAAGTCTTCTGAAAGGCAGAGGACAGCTTAACTTATAAAAATGTCTGCCTCAAGCATTAGGCTGTTTGAAGAGCTATTTATGTGGGATCAAATTGACAAAAGCAACTTGAAAGATTAAATAGGTAAGTTGTTGAGTGCCATCAGTCAGTTCTGACCCATAGCGACCCTGTAGAGGGTTTCCGAGGAGTGGCTGATGAGCTTGAACTGCCCATCTTGCAGTTCAAATGAACTTTGTAATCCAGCACATTTAACCCACAGTACCACACCAGGACTCCTTGTTGTTAAGTGCTGTTGAGTTGGTTCCGTCCCATAGCGAACCTGTATAGGGTTTCTGAGGAGTGACTGGTGAGCTTGAACTGCCAACCTTGCAGTTCTAACAGCTTTGCAGTCTAGTGCATTAACCCATAGTGCTACACCAGGACTCCCACCAGGACTCCTAAAATAGGGAAATCAGTGGGCAGTAAATCTGTGTTGATTGGGGAGAAAGACTGCAGAATTTCAAGAATGTTATGAACGCCACAAATTTGTCCTTGTAGGAACTGTTGAATTGGGGTATGTTTTGTTGTGTATAGCCTCAACAGCACCAATAATAACAAACAAAACCCTATGGAACATAGTTAAAATCTGACACACACGGGAGTATCCTGAGTTTAAGTTGACACTTTGTCTCTTTGGGACGGACGTGATGGAAAATGCAGTAACCTGGGGCTTAGCAGAAACTCCTGAGCCCAAAGGAAAGGGGCAGAGAAGTTACTGGATGAGGAGGGAAAGGCACATCTGGTTACTGTACTAGCGAACTATGTTTCCCTAAAGACCCTCCAGGTCCAGCCTTCCTCAACGACACACACATGCAAAACTGTGTCTGCTTGTTGGCCTTCTTCTATGATGCTGCCTTGCATTCATCCATGGCTTGGGTCAGGCACACCTTAGTTTTCAGTGTGACATTTTTTGCTCCTCAATACTTTAAAAAGATATCTTTTCAGCAGATTTGCCTAATGCAATGTGCCATTTGATTTATTGACTGCTGCTTACATGAGCATTGATTATAGATCCAAGCAAAAATGTAATCTTTGACAACTTTAATGTTTTCTCCATTTATCATGATCTTATTTACTGGTCTCTTTATGAGGGTTTTCATTGTCTTTATGTTGCCACACAATCTATACAGTAGTCTTTGATCTTCATCTGTAAGTAGATCAAGCTCTCTTTGCTTTCAGCAAGCAAGGTTGTAGTATATGCGTATTGTAGGCTGATAATCAGTCATCCTCCAATCCTGATGCCATGTTCTTCATCATATAATTCAGCTTCTTGGATTACTTGCTCAGAATACAGATTGAATATGTATAGTGAAAGGATACAATCCTGATGCATACTTTCCCTGATTTTAGATCATTCTTTATCCCCTTGTTCTGTTTGAACATTATAAAGATTCCTCTTAAACTATATAAAAGTTCCTCATGAGCACAATTAAGTGTTCTGGATTACCCATTCTTCCCAATGTTATCTATAGTTTGTTATGATCAAATGTCTTTGATTATCAATAAAGCACTGGTAGACACATTTCTGGTAAACTGGCTGCTAACATCAGGGTCAGAAGTTCAAAACTACTTGCTGTTCTGTGGGAGAAAGATGAGGTGTTCTGCTCCCATAAAGATTTACAGCCTTGGAAACCCTGTACAGGGTCGCTATGAGTCAGCTGACTCCACGGCACACAGCCACCACCATTGAGCTCCTCCATCATTTCTTCCCACAGATGTAGCCAATTGCAATCTTATGTATTTCATCTGGAGACATCCATGTATATAGTTGCCTTTTATGTTGTTGAGAAAAGGTTATTTGCATTGAAAAAGTCTTTGGTCTTGGAAAATTCTATCATTCCATCTTCAGCAACCTTTGTATCATCAAGGCCATATTTTCCCACTACTGATCCTTCCTCTTTGTTTCCAACTTTCACATTCCAATCATCAGCAGTGATAGAGTTTTGTGTCGATTTTACTAGGCCAGGATTCCCAGTAGGTTGGCAGTTAAGTTGTGGTTATCCCCATAGTGATGAATCCAAATAATGGCATAGTTAACTCTATAATGATTAGCTGTGAGATGCCAATTAATTGAAAGGCGTTTCCTTGGGATGTGGCATGTTCCCAATGTAATGGGCATGCAGGAAAAGCTTACTCTCTTTTTTCCTCTGGGGACCTGGGACCCTACAATTGTGAACCATTGATACAATCTTCTCTTTATGTATATATTGTTATTGTTAACTGCCCTCAACTCAGTTCTGACTCATAGCTACCCTGTATAGGGTTTCTGAGGAAGGGCTTGTGAGTTTGAACCATGGACCCTGCAGTTCAAGCTGACCTTGTGGTCCAGTGTCTTATCCCACAGCGCCACACGAGGACTCCTTATGTGTGTGTGTGTGTATACGTATGTATTATATTGTTGTTAAGTACCATTGAGTCAGTTCTAACTCATAGTGACCCTGAATATGATTTCCAAGGAGTGTCTGGTGGGTTTGAACTGCTGACTTTGAGGTTCAATGTGATCTTATAGTCCAGTGTTTATCTTACAGCACCACACTTGGACTCCATAATTATGTTGTTATTAAGTGTCATTGAGTTGGTTCTGACTCATAGTGACCTGGTATAGGTTTTCTGAGAAGCAGCTGGTGGGTTAGAACTGCCGTCTCTGTGGTTCACAGTTCAGTTCTGATCGGATAGTGCCACACCAGGAATCCATCTATATCTATGTCTCTATGTCTCTAGTGTCTCTCTCTATAGATATAGATATAGATAGATAGATAGATACACACATATACATATTTCACAGGTTTTGCTTCTCAAAAAATCCAGACTAAGACACCAGTAACTAGCAATGAATCTTTTTTTTTTTTTCATGTTTTATTGTGAATTATATGATATTTCACATGAGAGAACTTTAGTTTTACATTCATTCCATCATATATCGTCTCATTGCCATGGTTCCAATCCCTTCCATGCATCATCAACCGACCAAAGGGTATAC
>NW_006409478.1:0-5618 GCF_000296735.1 Chrysochloris asiatica | reverse complement strand
CTCATTTCTAAAATATATAGGAAAATACAACACCTCTACAAGAAAAAGACAAATAACCCAATTAAAAAATGGGCACAGGACATGAACAGACACTTCAGCAAGGAAGAGATCCCAGCAGCCAACAATCATATGAAGAAATGTTCACGATCACTAGCCATTAGAGAGATGCACATCAAAAGAACAATGAGATATCATCTCACACCAACAATAACAGCAAAGATCAAAAACATAGAGGGCAATAAGTTCTGACGTGTATGTGGAGAGACTGGGACACTCCTGCATTGCTGGTGGGATTGAAAAATGCTCCAACGTCTCTGGAAAGCAATATGGCTAGAAGAACAGAAGATACTTCGTGAAAGAAAGACCAGCAGGAAAAATCCAAAACAATAATTGCAGTCTGATTGATTACTACAAGAACAAGTAAGCTGTTTGCCCTGGGGGGCCATCAGGCAAATGGTCAAGATCCCTCAGAGCAAACCCCCTTCTAAGACTGAGACTCAAGGAGAATACTTGAGCAGGCATGTGGTCTGGCTGGTGACAACGTTGGTCACTGATAAGGGAAGAGGGGGAAAAAACAGCAATGAAGTTGTGAGCTAAGCCCGATCACATTCAATAGACCCCTTGTGAACCCAGTTGGAGACCTGCATGGCCAGCAACATGGCAGGACCTGGGGACTCCTGGGCCCAGAGGCAGTTACCTGGCCACAGAGGACTAGAGTGGAGAGAGAAACATCCAGCTGATATGAAGTGAGGGAAAATGCACAAGAACACCCATACTTACAGATAGTACCTACTTGACTTAGCTTCAATGGCTGGATGATCAGAACTCCACTAGAAGAAAGACGAGGGGAAAGAAAAAAAAAAAAAAGAGTAACCTGCTACAATTTGATGAACTTTACCTATACTTATGGATGTAGTAGCTCAAAAAAGGGAACAAATCTTTACAGGGAGGATCACTCCCACCCCCTCGGTACACAGAGTTGACAGGGATGGGCAGCATAGACATTGGCTACCCAAAATGGGGGTGCTTATAAAGGCAAGAAGTGACTGACTTACAAGCTTTCAAGAGGAAGCCTAGTTCCAGACAGGGCGGGGGAAGGTAGAATAACCACTGAATGATTTCCAATCCGTTGGGACTCTGTTGGCATAAGGAAATGGGGATAAAACTCTTGTGGTACAATAGTGAATAATTGCCATCAGGACTGACTGTGAGGGTAGGAAATATAAAGGTAGATGGTTTTTGACAAAAGGAGGAGAGTGATTGATTTTTCAGCCCAGCAGTAGAGGTCCCTGGGACCATCAAGGGAGAAAAATGAAGATCGGGACCCTACCCAGAGAGGCAGTGATTCCAGGGATGGAGACAGAGATGATGATGTGGACAGATGGAGTGGCTGGGGACACTGGATTCAGGGCGGAAGCGGGGCTGTGTGATGGAGGCTGAGGGGTGGGCCTGTGTGGTGTTCCCTTTGGGGTTATTTGATGATATATGGAGGGGATTGTAATCATTGCAATGAACAAAATACAATAGGATGAATGTAACCTCCCATGTGAACCTCACAATAAAAACTTAAAAAAATAAAACCCTATGGCTTTCAACCAATTGTAGTGATTGTGTAGGACTGGACAGTGTTTTGCATCATTAGTTGTGGGCTAACTTGAAAGGTACAAACAATAACATTCTCTTTGTATGCCATTTCCTTAGGGAGAGAAGGAGCATGCTTCAGAGTCTCTTGTTTGTATCCTTTCCTTGGAAGTTATAGCCTGACAGCTATTCTATAAGGATAGGTGTATAACTTCATGTCTGGAGGAAGATGGATGATTGGATGGATGCATGGATAGATGGGTGGATAGTTGGATGGATACATGATGAATATGTAGATGGGTAGACCAGAACCACTGCCTTCTGGGTAAGGGAGGGGGGTGGGTCTGGAAACCAGCCTCTGATTCAGATTTTATGGCTCTTTCCAAAAGCCAGTATTGGTGAGGGATATCTGAAAGCAGAGTAATACATAATTTCAATTTTTAAAAAGGACAGACCCTCAGAGCCCTTGGAAGTTCTATTTTAGTTATTTACATGGTCACAATTCAAGATTTTATAAGAGTTGCCCTTACACCAGACTCTTCATCTGTGACACCCAGATCCCAGGACTGAGGAATTAAAAAAAAAAAAAAAGGTGTGCTATTAAGAAAACCATCAGCCTCGAAGAGTGACCTTTCAGGTACAAAGATTTATAAAAGGCAAAGAAAGTGTAGCAATGAAAAGAATATTATCTATTTTTTCCATTATTTCCCATCTACCTTTCTTCCTGGAGGGAATATCTTTAGGCTTCTTTTTATTCTATCATTGTGTACAGCCTGTGCAAAGGGGATCCACATTGGAACCATTGGGAGAGGTGGGAGGAAGTGGGGTGACTGATGTCACCTCCTGTCTGGGCTAGTTTCATTCTAGCAGTTGCTACTTAGCATGCAGGACATGCAGGCTTCCCACATTTCTTGCTCAGTAAAAGAATAGGATACAATGCACACTCTGTCTTCTGCCAGGGACACTGAGCCATGCTTGCCTGCAGGACCACCTCGTTTATAGACAGCAAGCTCTCTTGCTTCTCTTGTGTAGGCTTTCAAAACCTGGTGTCACTCATACTTCCAGGCACAGGGGTGAGGAGAAAGGCAAGATTTGACCTTGATTCCTGTTTCCCTCTTTGTTTACTGAGAACCCCCAGGTCTGTAATCTATTCCATAATCATCATAAACTCTCTCAGTTGACCCCTGATAATTATCAGGACCAGGGATGAGCCTACTGAACCCTGTTTCTAAACAGTGTCAGAAACCGTCAGCACAACCCTGGTTGGGAGTCAACACTGTAAGATTGAGGCATTGGATGGATATACTGGGCACTCAGCTCTCATGGCTACTTTCCCTAAGTGGCAGTGCTAATGCCAGGACTATGAAAGACCCTGTCGTTTACAGGGCATTTGAAGAGATTTTATCATCTGGTGGTAAGAGCTTCTTGTATTGAGGTCCTGCTCTATGCCAGGCTCTAATCTTTATATGTCTCAGTTCCTTTGATCCTCACAACAGCTCTACGACAAGCATGACCACCTCACCTCTCAGAAGAGGAGACTGAGGCTCAGTAAGTAATAGAAATGTAAGTAAGGAAGTAACAGAAACTCAGTAAGTAACAGAATGTGTTTAAAGTCTTTGTATGTTTGATGCAAAGCCTAATAGTTGACACAGTGGCTAGCTGCAGAAACCTGGAAGCTTCAGAGAAGGAGCACATAGGCTAGGCACAGATCTAGCTTGCAGGGTAAGCAAGAGCATAACCCAGAGGATCTGAGACTGACCATGAATGCCAAGGACAGAGGGTTCAAGGACTGGATTAATGTGGTCTAGAGTTAGTTACTGAAAGCAGAGAATACCTGTGCTTTATTGACTATGCAGATGCTTAGTTTGCATAATCACCTAACGACAACAACAAGACTTAGTCTAATAAAGACAATGTCTGCCTGCTCTTTGAGACAAGACTGGTGGATGTAGCTGAATGAACTCCATTTTTCTTTCCATTCACTGCTAAGGGTGGGTGATGGGCGGGAACAAATTCATGTAATGTTCTGGTTTCGGTGGGAGAACAAATCCAATTGGTGGTTGAAGAGATCTTCAAAGACACATACTGTGCTATTTAGGTAAAAGAAAATGGGTTTTAAAGAAAATAATTCCCAAAGTCCACCATTAGGTTCAAAACATCAGCTAGATAGACATAAGTTAGAAGAAGTAGGTTTCAGGCCTTGCCAGAAAAACACTGGAGAGTTTGGCTGAGGTTCATGAGATCATAGTCTCTATTAGAAGCAGCAGCAGAATTAAAGAAACGAGAGGCATGTTTTTGCTCTGCTCCAAGCTTGTTAGATCTCATTCAGAGGGATGAGTTGTGCTCTAGACACTTCAGATGATGACTGGCCAATTTGAGTATGTATGTTGTTGTTGTTAGGTGCCATTGAGTCGGTACCAACTCATAGCGACCCTATGCACAACAGAACGAAGCACTGCCCGGTTCTGGGCCAACGTCACTATTGTTGCCATGCTTGAACCCACTGATGCTGTCACTTTGTTAGTCCATCTCACTGAGGGTCTTCTTCCTTTTCTGTGACCCTCCACCCTACCAAACATGATACCCTTCTCCAGCGACTGGTATATGTCCGAAGTATGAGAGACGAAGTTTGGTCATCCTGGCCTCCAAGGAGCACTGTGGCTGTACTTCTTCCAACACAGATCTGTTGGTTCTTTTAGCAGTCCATGGTGCTTTCAATATTCTCCTCCAACACCATAACTGAAATGCATCATATACATGTGAAAGCTGAACAGTGAATAAGGAAGACTGTAGAAGGACTGATGCATTTGAATATGTATAGGAAAGCCTCTATTCATTCATTCATCCATCGTTCTATCCATTTAACAAGTATTATTGAATACCTGCCAGTGCTATGCAATTTCCTAACGTAATGCAGAGATACTGGTAATAAACAAGTGCAGAAATACTGAACAGGATGGGTTCAGGTGCTGATATAAATGAATGAAGAAAGTGAAGTAAGAAATATCAGAAAGCAATAAGTGAGAAGAAATTTACTTTAGATTGTTGTTGTTAAGTACCGTGGAGTTGGTTCCGACCCATAGCGACCCTGTACAGGGTTTCTGAGGCTGTAAATCTTTATGGGAGCAGAACGCCTCATCTTTTTTCCCACGGAATAGCTGGTAGCTTCTAACTGCTGACCTTGAGGTTGGTAGCCTGATTCGTAACCACTACAGTACCAGAGCTCCTTTTACTTTAGATGAGGTGGCTAGAAAAGACCTGTTTGTGAGGTGACATTTTAACTGAGGCGTTAAAGATGAGAAGGGCCTGCTATGTGGAGCTCTAGGCTAAGAGGACAGGGTGTGCTTGGACTTAGGCGTGAACAAACTTGGTGATGTTGGGAAACAGAAGTTAAGAGTTGGACTTCTTTCCCAGAGTGATGGGAAGCCTACAAGGGGCTGGTTCTTTGTTCACCAAGTTTTTCCCTCTTTTTCTGGGTGCTCAACAATCCTACGTTTTCTGGTCACTCCTGAAGTTAGTGTGACTGTTTACATTTCAATCAGTGGAATGGATATTGTAAGTAATAGGTGCAATTTCCAATCCTGGTCCCTAAAAATTCCCCATACCTATTTTCCATGTTTGTTCTCCTTCTTTTGATTGGAAACAAATAGCAAAGTTAACACTAAAAGTTGTAGGTTCCATGAGCTGACCCTGATTATTGTGACCTCATGTGTGTCATAGTAGAGCTGTGCTCCATAGGATTTTCTTCATTTTTTAAAAAATGTTTACTTGTGAATTATGGGATAGTTTACATGGGAGAACGTTAGTTTTACATTCATCCTATCATATATCATTTCATTGCCATGGTTACAATCCCCACCATGCATCATTAACCAACCACAGGGTGGTATACCCTGCAAGCCTTCCTTCCCCTCCCCCCCACCGGTTGTCAGCACGTAGCCCCTCTCCCTCTCTGAGTCTAAAGTCCCCAGATGCTCCATCTCTCCACATCATCGTCTCTGCCTCCATCTCTGGCATCACTGCTTCTCTGGGTAGGG
>NW_006409477.1:51667-53199 GCF_000296735.1 Chrysochloris asiatica | reverse complement strand
AGTAGTTCAAAACAGGGAACAAATCTTTACAGCAAGGATCTTTCCCACCCCCTCCATACACGCAGAGGACAGGGATGGCCACAGAGGCAAGAAGTGACTAGCTTACAAACTTTCAAGAGGGAACCTAGATCCAAAGGGCGTGGAGCAAGGTAGAATCTCCACTGAGTAGTATCCAATCTGTCTCGGTGGGTCTGATGAAAGGGGATGCGGATAGGTCTCTTGTGATACAATAGTAAATAATTGTTATCAGGACTGATTTGTAAGGGCTGGAAATGAAAGGTAGACGTTTTGTAGCAAAAGGAGGGGAGTGATTAACTTTGCAGTGTAGGAGCAGAGGTCCCTGGGACCATCAAGGGAGAAGAACAAACGGAACCCCACCCAGAGAAGAAGTGATGCCACAGATGGAGGCAGAGACAATGATGTGGAGAGATGTAGTGGCTGGGAACTCTAGACCCAGAGAGGGAGAGGGTCTGTGTGTTGACTACCAGGAGGCAGGCTTGCAGGATATACCCTTTGGTTGGTGGATGATGCATGGAGGGGATTGTAACCATGGCAAGGAAATGATATACGATGGGATCAATGGAAGCTAATGTTCTCCCATGTTAACTATCATATAATTCACAATAAAACATTAAAAAAAAAACCACAGGGTTAATAGAACAAATAAAAATGAAATTTTTAACTTCCCTGAATCAAATGAGAATGAGAACACATGTATGAAATAGCACAGTTTCCACAGGTAAGTTTTCATTCCTCAGTCAAAGAAGCCTTTCAGAACTCTCAAAATAACCTTTTTCTTTTCTTCTTGAAGAATATTTTGTTGTTTTTGTTAAACTTATTGTTGATAGCAAAAGAACTCAATATTTAATTCTAGATGCTATTATCATAAAAAAGAAGTAAGTGATTTATGTAACTGGTAATGTATGTGGAAAACACATAGTCATTGTTAAGGGAATCAGACATAGGACTTCATGAATTTATAAAACAGCATTACTTTTCTCACTGAAAAGAAATAAATAGCAAAAGCTATTTCTGGTGTACTTTGTAATTATGATAAATCATATGGACAGATAAATGGAACTATATTTCCCTTTCAGTAAGGAAACTGCAATGTCTCTTTTGAATTATTTTCAGGCTAAATTTCAGACTGTAGCTGATTCCTGCATTGTTTCCATTTATTCTTCCTCTCTCCTTCTGTTTTGGTATTCCAGATACTGTCTTTAAAAAGAGGAAGGGCAAACAGTCTATTTTGCTACTTGATAAATGATCTAATAAGAACCTTTAGAGAAAGGACAGTTATAAATATTGGATGAAATAAATCTGATGAACTTACAGTAAATTTATCACTTCAGATACCCAACATTTACACTGATGGTAAATCGTTGTCATTGTTAAGTTCTTGATTATAACCAAGAATGCATAATGACTGAGAAATAAAGTCCTTTTTGGTCCTTTTATTTGTCTACTTCCATTTTATAGCAGTTGTAAGGTTTTGTGTGTATATGTGTATACACACACACTTACAAGTTATA